>NW_027397071.1:58460163-58570576 GCF_003265705.2 Callorhinus ursinus | reverse complement strand
GGGATATTTCGCTCTGAGATCTCCGGCTCTCTCTGGGTATTTCGCTCATAATGATTTCCTTCCCTCCACTGCCTCACCCTTCAGTCTTCAGTCTCACACTTTGTTGGCTGCTTGCTTTCTGTGTATAAACATGACTTACTCTGTTTCTAATAGTTCTTTGTCCCCCCGTGCAGCTATGAAGTGGTTTCTAGGATCTTGCCCACCTCCTCACTGCCCACTCAGTTCTTAATCCCTCGTAATCTAGGTCTGACCTCCACGGCTGTACGGTGGGTGTTTTCTTGAAGGTGGTGTGTGACCTCATTCTCCATCTTCCTGGGCTTTTCTGCACTGCTGGTATGAACACCGCCCGCCTTACGCTTTCCCCTCCTGGCCTTTCTCCTTATTCCCCTCTCACTTCTTCCTCCAGGCCCTGCTGATTCCTCACTTCCTCCTCTCCTCTTCTGTCTTGTCTCTCCTGGTGATCTTAACTGTTCTTAGAGCCTTAACTGTCCCTGTGGGGAAAATTTTACCTTCTCTGACACATCAGACCCATTCCTAAGTACTGTCCATAAATCTGTACCGGGTGCCGCAGATTCAGTGTGGCCAGAACCAAGCTTATTTTCCTCTTCTCTCTCCCCAAGCAGCTCTTCTTCCTATTGACATTCTTATTTCTCTTAGTGGAAGGACTGTTTTCCGTACTGCCCACTGAGTCACCAGGTTTGGTTTATGCTGGCATCCTCTGATCTGACCCATTCCCCATAGTCAGGGAAGTATCAAAGAAGGGGTGACACCTAGTATTTACTGGGTGCTTTCTGTGTGCCAGACACTGCTAACCCCCTCATTTAATCCTCACAGCAGCCTGGGGAGGCTGTGTACTATTATTACTACTGTTTTACAGATGAAAATATTGAGCCTAAAAAATTAAATCACTTGCCAAGGATACCCTGGCTAGTAGGTGGTGGCGCTAAGTCTGGAACTGTATTCTTACATTCTGTGTTGTCCCGTCTCCGTGTCCTGAAGTGTTTTCATTGACTTTCTTTTGATCATTTTATTGTATACTATAATGAGAAATATTAAGTTAAAAGTTCTTATTACTTGTGGTATTTGTGAAATAATCACTTTCTGGTATTTGTGAAATAATCACTTTCTTTTTTACGTATAGTTTATACTCAGCCAAATTTCCAAAAGAATTTGTAGTAGCTTACAATAAAAATACATTTGTAACAGTTTTAGAAAATGGAAACTGATCATGAAATGTCATGAGAACATGGAAACGTGGGCATTTTACACACATACAAGAGTTGAATTATATTTGGTATATTTTAAGGCATGAAAGTGAGTCTAAGAATGTGTGAAAAGTATTATGACTAAGGTTTTACATTTTATTATTTAAGGATATATACTTTTTTCTAGCTTGCAATAGAGATGAAAATAGGGGATCAGCTTTATAGATTTTTCCCGAGTCATGCAAATACATATATCCAACGTGTTTGTATTCTGATCAACTCCTGCATTAAAACAGAAAATCCAGGCTTGACTTGGTTACTCTTACCACCACCTGTCATCTGAAGTAAGATTACCGTTAAGGATTTGTGTTTATGGAAAGGAAGCTAAGGGAATAGGAAAGCTTGCGGTTAAAAGCTTGAGATTTTGTTCAGATTCAGATCTTTCCAAATACATTTTAGATTGTTCTGCAGTGGGAACGTGTGACTTCAGAAGCTGTGAAGCCACGAGAAACCGGGGAGCCTCGAACAGCAGCTCAGCACTTCTGTGAGAAATTCCCTTTTCTTTGGAATTTTTGCTGTTAGGTTATTTGCACCCTTAAAGCAGTCAGCCCATTTTCACCCAGTGGGAAAAGTAATTATGATAGTATTGACTTAAATAGATCATCAAGACTTGTATTCCCTCAACATGTGACAGTGTAAGTTCACACTTGGCTTTGAGCACCAGGAAAATAGTTAAATGTATGTATCTCCCATCTTGTCCCAAAAAAGATTTGTAGTGGCACAAAAGTAGATAGAGTACAGAACATTAAAAAGGAATTAAGTCTATCCAAAAGATTTCTATCTCAGGTGTCCATCAAAAGATGAATGGATAGTGGTGCCTGGCTGGCTCAGCACAGCATGCAATTCTTGATCTCGGGGTTGTGAGTTTGAGTCCCAGGTTGGGTGTAGAGATTAGATAAAAATAAAATCTTTAAAAAAATAAAAATATGGATGGATGAACAACATGTAGTATTTCCATACAATGGAATATTCAGCCTTAAGAAGGAAGATAATTTTGGGGTGCCTGGGTGGCTCAGTTGGTTGAGCTTCTGCCTTCAGCTCAGGTCATGATCCCAGGGTCCTGGGATCGAGCCCCGCATCGGGCTCCTTGCTTAGCAGGGAGCCTGCTTTTCCCTCACCCTCTGCCTGTAGCTTCCCCTGCTTGTGCGGCTCGCTCTCTCTCTATCAAATAAATAAAATCTTAAGAGCGAGAGAAGGAAGTTTTGACATAGTGTTATAACGTGGATAAAATTTGAAGAAATTACGCTAAGTGAAATAAGCCAGTCAAAAAGAAACATGTTTTGTGATTCTTCTTATAAGAGTTTCCTAGAATAGTCAAGTTTGCAGAGACAGAAAATAGAGTGGTGGGTGTCAGGGACTGAGGGGAGGGGAAAAGGAGTTACCATTTAACAGGTACAATGTTTCCATTTTGCATGAAGTGAAAGTTCTAGAGAAAGGTGGTGGTGTTTGCACAACAGCAGTGCCACGGAGCTATATGCTTAAAAATGATTACAGTGGTAAATTTATGTATATTTTACATAATTTTTTAAAGGAGGTAGCAATAAAATCAAAATGAAGGAAAAATAAAGGTAGCAAAATAAGAATACAGGGCATACCAAAAACTATAGAATAAAGTGGTATCATTTGCTAGGGTTGTGCCCCAAATGTAGCTCTTGTTTAAAAGACAAAGTCCCGATTTTGAATAATATAGGTAACATTTTCTGAGCTTTTTATTATGTGCCAAACATTGTGCAGAGCACTGTACACGTTACCTCATTTATCTTCACATCACACTTACAAAATCGGTTTTATATCCTTATAAAGATGAGAAAACTGAATCTCAGAGAGTTTCTTGCCCAAAGCCACTTATCCAGAAAATGGCAGATCTGGGATTTGAATCCAAATCTGTCACACTCCTATGTGAGTACATGCCTTCAGCCTACGCTAGTGCATACACCACTGTTACTCGATAGGGCATTCGGAAGAGAATAAGATGAATCCAAGCCTCTCCCTGTTCGGGCCTTTGCCGTCTCCCTCATATCAACTTAGGACTCGGGCAAAGGCATTAGCACCGCAGCGTGGTTGACTCATTGCCCCTCCCTTCTGTCACTCTTGCAGATGGCACGCGGGCTCGAGCCGAAGCCCCCGTGAAGTGTCCCCTGGCAGACACCCACGGGAACTCTTCTGAGAAGCTCCAGTTCTATAAAGAGGAAGCTCCAGACTGCCATGGGCCATTGTTAAAGCGCGAAGCTGTCTCAAGCCAGGAGTCAAAGAAGAGCAAGAAGAGAGCTTTTGAAGAGCCAGAGAAGGAACAGAGCAACTCTTCGCAGTCTTCAAAGCAGAAATATGTGTGTCTTGCTGTGGAAGACTGGGACTTGTTAAATTCCTACTGATTGGTAGATAGGAGTTGACCTCTTTCCCCCGACTCTTAATGTATGGGGAAAGGGGGCTGATGGTGTTTTCCTTTTTGTTTGACTTTACCTATGGCATTAGCATAGCAAGCGGATATTTCTACTTTTGTGGTGGGGGAGGGGAATGCTATGGAAGTATGTAATAATTTCTAATGTATATTTTCAATACATAGTAATTTTTTCAAATAAACGTTTTTGCTGTCCTTAAGTTCTGCTTGTGAAATGTAGAATGGAGCCACAGGAAATAACACTTCGGTTTGGGATAGAAAGCCATGTGAATTAACAAGGCAGCTTAGCATGATTTGTTACTCTAAGGTGGCCCAGCCAAGAAGGGGTGTGTGTGTGTGTGTGCGTGCGTGCGAGTGTGTGCATATGGCTACCATTATTTAATACCTCCTGTGTGCCACACCCTGTCCACACAACAACAATGGAAGATAGGTATTAGCCCCACTTTAGAGTAAGAAAACTCAGCCTCGAGGGGCACCTGGGGGGCTCAGTTGGTTAAGTATCTGACTCTTGATTTCCGCTCAGGTCATGATCTCAGGGTCCTGGGATCAAGCCCTGCGTAGGGCTCTGCACTCTACACTCAGCGGGGAGACTGCTTGAGGATTCTCTCTCCCTCTCCTTCTGCCCCTCCCTCCACTTGCGTTCTCTCTCTCTCAAATAAATAAATCTTAAAAAAAACAAAAGAAAACCCAACATCATGTTAAGGGAGTTGATTAAGGTCACAGAGCTCATAAGTGACAGAACCAGAGTTTATACTCTATTCTATCCTAAAACCCACTCTCACATTGCCTTTTTTTTTTTTATGTATTATTTGTTTCAGGGGTACAGGTCTGTGATTCATCAGTCTTATACAATTCACAGCACTCACCATAGCACATACCTTCCCCAATGTCCATCGCCTAGCCACCCCATCCCTCCCACCCCCCTCCATTCCAGCAACCCTTAGTTTGTTTCCTGAGATTAAGAGTCTCTTATGGTTTGTCTCCCTCTCTGGTTTCATCTTGTTTCATTTTTCCCTCCCTTCCCCACGTCGTGGATGGAACTAGAGGGTATTATGCTAAGTGAAATAAGTCAATCAGAGACAATTATATGATCTCACTGATATGAGGAATTTGAGAAACAAGATAGGATCATACATTACCTTCTTAAATAATAGCTACTGTTTATTAAAATCCCAACTATTAGGTCTATGAAGTAAACCACCAAGAATCTTCACATAGTCCTGCAAAGTCAGGATTATCACTTCTATTTGACAGAAGAGGAACCTGAGACCAATAACTTGCCTGAGACCAATGCTTAAGCTTTATCGTGCATGCAAATTACCTGTGGATCATGTTAAAATGCAGATTCTGGTGAGTAGCTCTGGAATAGGGCCTGAGATTCAACATTTCTAACAAGTTTCCAGAAGATACTAGTGCTTCTAATTTGTGGACCACTTAGAATAGCAAGGCTCAAGACCTTCCCTGTGCAGTAGCCCCTAGTGACATGTGGTCATTGAGCACTTGAAATGGGGCTAGTCCCAAACTGAG
Organism: Callorhinus ursinus; assembly: GCF_003265705.2. Lineage (NCBI taxonomy): Eukaryota > Metazoa > Chordata > Mammalia > Carnivora > Otariidae > Callorhinus > Callorhinus ursinus. The sequence continues at coordinate 58,565,386 of NW_027397071.1, read as the reverse complement.
ATGTGCTGTAAAATACTGGATATCATATCAAAGCACAAAAAAGTATGAATGAAAAAAATCTCCCATTTTTAAGTATTGATTCCATGTTAAAATGCTAATTTGGGGGTTAAAATATTCATTTCACCTGTTTTTGTGTCTAATATGACTACTACAAAGTTTACATGTCTTACATTTATGATTTGCTTTATATTTCTACAGGACAGTGCTGCTGTAGACCATATTCCATCCTTCCGGTGAGCTTAAAGCAGGACTTAATTGGCAAGTTAAAGGAAGGGAGTGAATGCCTCGAGGAATTAATACATTGGCATGACATACCTCAGTGTGACAGGTATGACATTTGGAAATGCTCTCCAGGATTTTAATAAAGGAGGATCTTGGGTCTGATACATGTTTTGTTTGCTAGGCAAGCTATGTCTGGGAAAGCCTATTGCCCCAGATCATATGAGAAGTTCTGATTCTTCCCACACTTAAGATCAAGCAGAAGACGAATGGGTGTTGAGGTCGGGATAAACCCAGGAGAGTGTATAATGGAAGCCTAGAGTGGGAATGTTTAGACAAGAAGGGGGTAGTGCACTATGACAGTGCTCTGAGAGGTGAGGTTGGATGAGAACAGATAATTCGGCAAGCTGAAGGTTGTTTGTGGCCTCGATTGGGTTGGGGGGAGAGGTCAGTGTTAAAAAGCCAAATGGAATAGATTAAAGAGAATGGGAGGTGAGGAAGTAGAGATAAGAACCACACAGAAGTTCAAGAAGTTGTACTCCGTAAAGGAGTGTAAGCTCCACATTTTGATGGTAACTGGGGTCTTGGGGTCAAAGAAGTGTTTTTCTTTCATTATTTTTGATTCAAGCATGTTTAAAAGAGTAGAACAAACTCCCATGTACCCATTATGCATTGTGGTAGGCTGAATGATGCCCACCAAAGATGTCCAGATCATAACTCCTAGAACCTGCAAATATGTAACAGGGACTTTGCAGGTGTGATTAAATTAAGGATCCTGAGATAGGGAGATGATTCTGGAGCATCTGAGTGGGCCCCATGTAATCACAAGGGTCCTTCTAAAAGGGAGGTAGGAGGTTCATGGAAGCAAGAGGTTGGAGGGATACAGGGAAGGGACCATGAGCAAAGGAATACAGGTGGCCTCTGGACACTGAAAACAGGCAGGGAAACTGAGTCTCCCCTGAAGCCTCAGGCAGAGGGAAAATACGGGAGAATGAGAAAGTTCGAGAATTGTTAAAGAAAGGGCAAGCAATTAGCTTTCACAGCCCTGTAAGTGCTTGGGACTTGCAGGTTTTTTCCTTGTCTTGAGATTCTCCTCACTGCCTTTTTAAGTGTTCAACTTAGCTTTGACCTTCTGGAATCCTGTAAGTAAACAAAGGTAATACCAAGTCAAAATAAATAGAACGTGTTACCAGAAGGCCTTGCTTTCTTTCTAGTCCTTGCCCTGAAGGTCTTTTTGTACCTTTGGTTTGGGAATAACACAAATGCTTAGCTTTGGAATAGGTTTTGTAAGAAAATATTCTGGCAACATTAAATGCTACATGCCTTCTGGCAAATAAAGAGCCATGACCAGCTTTTCTGACCACATTTAGCATGCATCTTTCATCATCTTTACTTTTTGAAATTTATCTTAAATCCCAAGTTAGTAGTATTTAATACACCTGGTGTTGAGCTCTGGTTATACCCATACTCTCTCAGTTGGAGAAGAATAATTACATTCTGGAATTCCTAGACTGTCCTCACCACACTGATTTTGACATCCAGCCACATGGTCTTACTCTGAGTTTCCATAGCGAAATTTTCCCCTCTGCTCCTGCTTCAGCCTCTCATTCCTGGCAACCTCCTCTTTCAATTGTCAAAGATGGTTCTTGGAGCAGTGAAGAATCAGCTCTAGATTAGGAGTCAGAAAACCTGGCTCTAGTCAAATCTCTTCCTCTCTCTGGGCCTTGATTTCCTCATCTGTAAAAAGAATACAGTAACTAATTTGCTTAATAGGATTATTCTAGGGATTAAATGATATAATGTGAGTGAAAGTGCTTTAAACCATAAAGCCTAATCCAGATGTTATCTAATTATGATTTCTAGAGTCCTAGGACATTATTACAGCTCTTTATTTTACAGATGGGGAAGCTGAAGCTCAGAGGGAAGAAGTTTATTCATCATGGTGGTTAATTTTATGTGTCATGTTGGCTAGGCTGTGATGCTCTCAAAAGCCAGTCTAGGTGTTGCTGTGAAAGTATTTTATAAATGTGAGTAATAGTTAAACCAGTGGGTTTTAAATAAAAGAGATTACACTCCATAATGTGGATGAGCTTCATCGAATCAGTTGTAGGCCTAAGAGAAAAGACTGGGATACCTAGAGTAAACCTCTCTGCCCCTTCTCTCTCTGTATGTGCGTACACATGCACACACGCGCACGTGCACGCACGCACGCACACACACCCTGTTTGTTTTTTCTCTCTGTAGACCGCTTACTAATACATCCATCCTTTCACTCATATGGCAAACAATTACTGGGCACCTACTGTAAGCTCTGTTAGGCAGAACAGATGAAGCAGGGTCCCTGCCCTCAAGTGGGAGACAGACCAGTGACTTCCCAGTACAGCTTTGTGTGATCAGTACGGTGATTTGGGGATGCTCTGGGAGCTTTGGGACCAACGTGAAGGAATGCTAAAATGGGTAACCAAGAGCTGTGAGGCCTGAGATGCTTCCTAAAAGATGATGACACTTGAGTGACTTTTGAAGGACGAATGTGAGTTAGCAAATCCAAGAGAGGGGCCGGGCATTTCCAGCTCTGTGGAGTGTGGGAAAGAGTGGCAGCATTTGCCCAGGTGAGGCTTTGTGGAGCTCTGGGGCTGGAGCCAGTGGGAGCTGGAGAAAGCTGAAAGATGAAGGTGGAGCCGTCAGCCAGGACCACTCTAGGGGAAGGCCTTTATCCTGAAAAATCACAGGGAGCCACTCAGGGGAGGAAAGCAGGGATGACAGAAACCCATGGCTTAGAAAGACACCTCAGGCTTCTCCTTGGAAGCCACCCAGGATGGGAACTCCAGTGAGGAGCCAAGGGAGGCCTGAGGGAAGGCAAAGAGATGCAGCAGAGGGGCTGGCCATGAGATGTCTTCATTCACTGCCAAGGTATGCATTTGTTGAGCATCTATATGCACCAGGCAACTGCTCAGTGATGGCAACCCATGACAAACAACACAGACACTGCAGCGGTGGAGCTTGGCGGGAGACCTGGAAGGATTTGGTGTTGATCTCCCGGAGAGGGAGTGGTCAAAGACGATGTCAAGGTCTCTAGACTGAGGTCAGTAACCACCCAGAGGGGGAGTCCTGGAGAAGGAACAAGTTTGGGGGCCAGATAAGTTCAGTTTGGAGCTTGTCAAGTTTGAGGTGGGACAACCAGATGAAACTGTCCAGGAGATCACTGATCCGTGAGTCTGAGGGGCCAGAGAGTTATGGGCCTGGGAGAGAGACTGGGAAGAAGCCAGGGGTGGGAATGAGATCAGGCAGGAAGAACAGGCTTCAGGCTAAGAACCTGGAACTGTATGCAAAATGTTCTGTATTTGGATCAGTGTGGGATTCCCCCCACCCTATGGCATGGCTGCATAGCCATTATCACCTTCTCCCAGGGGAGAAAATACTCTGCCACCAACATATGAGCCGCTGAGATAAAAATGGGGTGGGCAGGTGGCTAATGAGGAGACCTTGGGAGTGGTGGCATTTAAAGGGAAGCAGAGGAAGAGTCAACTGAGAAGAAAGGGTGGAAGGAGGAGGAAGCCAGAACAGTGCCCTGTGACGGAAACCACGAGAGAGGAGTGTTTCCCTGGTGCAGGAAGGGCAGGGGAGACACGAACAAGCAGTTGGAATTGGAGTTGAGAAGGTAGTCCGAGGAGAAGCTGGCATAGAAGCAGGCTGTTTTAATATCGGACAGACTGAGATGTGACACGTGTTTACGGCCCAAGGAGCAATCCAGCAGAGGAGGGGAGCCCTCTGCGGTATGTGTCCTCCCCCTTCAGGAAAGCAGTCAGCTCCCACAGAGCGAGGGGCAGCCCAAGTGACAGGCCAGTGCAGGGAGCCCTGTGCAGCTCCCCAAGTAGGCTTGTTCAGGAGACTGAAACCCTTGATCCCAGCAGAAACAGCAAATGACCAGGGAGATGTGCAGCTTGAGAGGCCTCAGGGGGCAATGGTTAACTGTTTTCAGGGGAAGGGCTTTCCTGGGACAGAGGGAACAGATAAATTTTCTGGATCCAGAACTAATTAAAGAGAGAGAGAGATTTGAGTCGGTAATGGACAAAAATTTCTAAGCTCACAGCTACTACGAGAGGTAGCAAGCTCCTCGTTGTCAGAAGTGTGCAACCAGAAGCTGGGTAATCATTTGGCAAGGCTGGTACAGAGAGAATCCACAGACAATCAGTGTGGGATTGGATAGATGACCTTGAAAGTCCCCTTTAGGCTTGGCAATCTCTATGCTTGTCAGATTTCCCTGGTCATCTCAAAGGTTTCGGTGAAATGGTCAAGAAAGACTATTTTGATTCATTTGATTAAAGAAAATTCATGCCACATAATGCTCATGAGTTTAGGAGCAGAAAGGGATGATATAACTTAACACATCTAGTAAGTGTTGTAGCTCTTGGGAAGAAAATCACTGGCTTAGGCTTTGGATCAGTGATTCCTAGAAGTTTCCAAAGGTCACTTGAGGACTCTCTTTAAAAAAAAAGAGCAAGAAAAAGTGCAGATAAGTTCCACCACTCCATTCTGATTTGGAATTGCTGGTTGGCCCTGGGAACCTGTATTTTAATTAATTAATTACTTTTTAAAGGTTTATTTATTTATTTATTTTAGAGAGCATGCACGAGCAAGGGGGAGAGGCTGAGGGAGAGAGAGAAGCAGACTCTGCGCTGAGCACGGAGCCTGACGTGGGTCTGGATCCCAACGCGGGGCTAATTCCCAGGAACTGAGATCACGACCTGAGCCCAAATCAAGAGTCTGATGGATGCTGAGCCACCCAGGCACCACGGAACCTGCATTTTAATCAAGCAACACTCCCCCTGCCCCAAGAATCTGAAGTGGCAGATTCCAGGACTGCCCTGTGGGAAACTGTATGAAGATAATGGCCTGAGAACAAGGATCCTCTAAGCCAAGTGCTTGGTAAATCTCAGTGTGCTGCACAGATGGGGAGCTAGGTTCAGCCATGTGGGGGACTTGCTGGGCAAGTCAGGGTGTCCTCTTGGACTGACTCCCAGGTCCAGTATTTCCCCACAGCACTGAGCAGACTAAGTGGGAAATTTTTCAGGCCTTAATCTCATCCATTCCCACCACTCCCCTCTGTGGAGGCTAGCAGGCTTGAGTCATTGCCTCAGTCTCCCAGCCTATAAAATGAAAGAGCGATGGTTGGACCCCGGCTTCTTGATGAATGAGGTAGAGCGAATCTGCAAGTGGGTGGGGCTGAAAACTCTGGGAGTGTGCCTCCCTCTGCCTTGTTCAGTGGATTCAGAATGCAGCCAAGATGTAATAATGGGACCAGCTTTGCCTTCCCGCCTGGAACAAACAAACAGGCAGAATACATGAAGCAGCAGTTTTAAGACACTGGACATCAGGCAGTGAAGGATAGTGATCCCCGAGACTGAATGCTTTCTTCTCACTATCAGGAGCAAGGCCAGTATGTCTCCTCTCACTTCTATTCAACACTGTAAATGGCCGCTGAAATCAGAGAAAAAAGCCATCCAGATTGGAAAGAAAGAAAACTGTCTTTATTCACAGATGATATGATTATCTATATGGAAAATCTGATAGAACCTACAAAAAATTATAGAACCAATAAGAGAGTTTAGCAAAGTATCTGATACATGATTGATGTACAAAAAATTAACTATATATACTAGCTGTGAAAAATCAGAAATTAAAATTTTAAAATGCCACTTGCCATCAAAAAATAGGAAATACTTAGGGATACATCAGATAAAGGATGTACAAACCCGTACACTGAAAACCATACAACATTGCTGAGAAAAAGCAAAGGAGAACTAATAGAATGTAATCATGGGTGGGGACACTCAGCAATGTTAAGACATCAGTTCTCCCCAAAATTGGTCTGTAGTTTCAATGCTATTTCAATCAAAATTCCAGCAGAACTTTTCTATAGAAATTGGCAAACTGACTCTAAAATTCATATGGACGTGGAAAGGACCTAGATAGAATAGCCAAAAAACACCTTTGAAAAAGAACAAAGTAGGAGGACTAATACTGTCTGATTTCAGGGCTTCTTATAAAGCAACAGGAATCAAGACAGTATGGTATTGGCATCAAGGCAGACAAATAGATCAGTGAACAAGTAGACCACAAATATATAGATTACAGACGCAAAGGCAATTCAGTAGAGAAAGGATTGTCTTTCCAACAAATTGGCGTCGGAACAATACCATGTGCAAAAACAAAACAAAGTGTTGATTTATTCCTTGCACTATGTACAAAAATTAACTCAAAGTGGATCAGAGACCTAATTAGAAAACCAAAACTAGGGCGCCTGGGTGGCTCAGTTGGTTAAGCGACTGCCTTCGGCTCAGGTCATGATCCTGGAGTCCCGGGATCGAGTCCCATGTCGGGCTCCTTGCTCAGCAGGGAGTCTGCTTCTCTCTCTGACCCTCTTCCCTCTCGTGCTCTCTATCTCTCATTCTCTCTCTCAAATAAATAAATAAAATCTTTAAAAAAAAAAAAAAAGAAAACCAAAACTAGAGGGAGACAAACCATAATAGACTCTTAATCTCAGGAAACAAACGGGGTTGCTGGAGTGGTGGGGGGTGGGAGGGATGGCGTGGCTGGGTGATGGACATTGGGGAGGGTATGTGCTATGGTGAGCACTGTGAATTGTGTAAGACTGATGAATCACAGATCTCTACCCCTGAAACAAATAATACATTATATGTTAATTAAAAAAAAAAAAATGAAGGGTAAAAAAAAAAAAAGAAAAGAAAACCAAAACTAGAAATCTTCTAGAACACATAGGATAAAAATCTTTGTGACCTAAGGCTAGGCAGTTATTTCATATATACAGCACCAAAAGCATGATCCATAAAAGAAAAAAGTCTGATAAACTGGACTTCATTAAAACAAAAAACGTCTGCTCTTGGAAAGACACAGTTAAAAGAATGAAGTGACAAACCACGGACTGGGAGAAATATTTGCAAATCAACCTCTGATAAAGGGTGTGTATTCAGAGTATATAAAAAAACTGTCAGGGCGCCTGGGTGGCTCCGTTGTTAAGCGTCTGCTTTTGGCTCAGGTCATGATCCCAGGGTCCTGGGATGGAGCCCCACATCCAGCTCCCTGCTCAGCAGGAAGCCTGCTTCTCCCTCTCCCACTCCCCCTGCTTGTGTCCCCTCTCTTGCTATAAATATTTTATTTAAATAAAATATTTAAAATAAATAAATATTTTATTTAAATAAAATAAATAAATATTTTATTTAAATAAAATATTTAAAATAAATAAATATTTTATTTATTTGACAGCGAGAGCACAAGCAGAGGGAGAGGGAGAAGCAGGCTTCCCGCTGAGCGGGAGCCTGATGCGGGAGTCAATCCCAGGACCCTGGGATCTTGACCTGAGCCGAAGGCAGTCGCTTAACCGACTGAGCCACCCAGGCGTCCCAAATAAATAAAATTAAAAAAAAAAAAAAACTGTCAAAATCCAGTAATGAAAAAATAAACAATCAAAAAGAAAGAAACAAAATAAAACGGGTAAGAGATTTGATGAACCCTTCACCAAGGAAGAAATATAGATGGCAAAGATGCATATGAAAAGATGCTCAACATCATTAGTCGTTAGGGGAAATGCAACATAAAGTCACATTGAGATGCTACCATACACCTATTAGAATAGTTAAAATGAGGGGCACCTGGCTGGCTCAGTTGGAGGAGCATACAACGCTTGATCTCAGAGCCAAGAGTTCGAGCCCCACATTGGGGGTAGAGATTACTTAAATAAGTAAAAAACTAAAAAAAAAAAAAAGCTAAAAATGAAAAAGGCTGACCACAGCAAGTGTTGGCAAAGATATAGAGCAATAGAAGTCTCATATTTCAATGGTGGGAATGCAAAATGAAACAACCGCTTTGGAAAACAAGCAGTTTCATAAAAAAGGTAAACATACACCGACCACATCCAGCCATTTTACTCCTAGGAATTACCCCAAGATAAATGAAAATACTATGTCCATATAAAGATTTGTCCATAAATGATCGTAGCTGCTTTTTTTGCAAGAGCCAAAATTGGGAATAATCCAAAATCCATTAGCAAATGAATGTGTAAGTGAAGAGTGCCTGAACTATCAGGCATGCTACCACACGGTAAGTCTCATAATAGTTATTCGGAGTGAAAGAAGCCAGCCGGACAAACAGGTTGTATACCATATGATTTTATTCATATAACATTCTAAAGAAGTACAGATTATACTGAAGAAAGAAAATCACTGGCTGCCTGAGTATGAGGGGGAGGCTTGGGGAGGGGTAAGGCGGAAGGATTACAGAGGGGCACAAGGACGCTTGACGGTGGATGAATATAGTCACTATCTCAATTGTCATAGTTTCGTGGGTGTATACATATGTCAAACTTATGAAAGTGTATACTTAAAGTATGTGTAACTTATTGTAGGTCAATTATACTTCAATAAAGCTGTTTTTAGAAACTCATGGAACTTAAGGGACACCTGGGTGGCTCAGTTGGTTAAGTGTCCGACTCTTGGTTTTGGCTCAGGTCATGATCTCATGGGTCGTGGGATCGAGCCCTGTGCCCAGATCCCCACTCAGCGGGGAGTCTGCTTTAGATTCTCTCCCCCTGCCCTTCCCCCTGCATGCGTGTGCTCTCTCCCTCTCACTCTCTTTAAAATAAATAAATAAATCTTAAAAAAAACCTCATTGAACTTAAGAACATATACTTAAGATATATGCATTTACTGTATGTAAATTATATCTTACTAAATTATTTTTTTTAAAGAGGATTCAGAGAAATCTCTTCTACCTTGACCTGGAGTTGCTGGGTGGCCCTCAGAATCCCAGTGATGGCCACCAGACAGTGCCACTTTGAGCTGGTCCCGGTGTCCTCTTGTCGAAAGCGTAGCTGGGCTATGAGTTTCTCCCCAGTTCCAACATCTGTGGTTCGGTGAGTCTAAGATGAACGGAGAGTCCTAAGCAAACAGTGACTTCAGAGGGTTAAACCAGACCAGATTTCTAGTCCAAACCCTGGGGCGAAGGCTGAGCCTCTTTAAATTCCATTCATCTATCCCTGCCTGTTTGCACAGCAAAGAACCTGTTGTGCTCAGAGTACTGGTCTCAGAGGCAGAGGGGAGGCCAGGGAAGCTGGGAGAGGGCAAATATTGACGCTAGCTGCCTGGGTTCCCCATGCAGGCTGTTGCATTCAATGCCCCCCCGCCTCTGCCGCCCCAACCAGCCCCGCTCTGCTGATGTGAACCAGGGGAGGGGCCTGGCTGGCTGCCCTGGGCTCTGTGTCTTTCTGGACCCAGCTTATGGAGGATTGTTCAGGAGGTTGCTGTGCACCTGCTTCTTTCTGAAAGGAAGAACCGATAAAAGAGAAAAGAGCAAATGCCATTCTGCCAGCGCCAGCCACCTCCCATTTACAGGCTGCTGCTCCCTGGCCTGGGCTCCAGCTTTCTCTTCCAGGGAATCCGGGCTGCGAAAGAGCGAGACATCAGAGAGGGGCTGTGGCAGGCTCTGGATTTGGGCCTGTCCAGGTTCGACCCTGGCTCTGTAGTCTCAGGCAAGCAACTCCATCTCCCTATGCCTCTGTCAAGTGTGACTAACCAAACCAGGTGCCTGGGATGGTTGTGTATATTAGGAAAAATGAGATACAAGAGACAAGACATTTTTAAGTTGGTGATAGTGCTTGGCATGTACTCAGTGCTGGCTAAATACTGCCTTTTAATATTCATTAAAGCCCTTGGCGCAGTGCTTGGCACTCCCCTTTCTTCTGCTTAAAGCTTTAATGTTTCCAAGTGGCATTCACCTTCTGGATCTCACTTTTTCTTCTCAATGAACCCGCAAGATAGTTTGCCGATGACATCGTTCTTCCTGACGCCCGGAAGAAAGCCTTTTCAGCCCCTCCTCAGAAGGGAAGAAACAAATGTGTTCCTCCTACCCTCCCGAGCCAGCCCAAGGCATCAGAACTGAGGATGCCCTGAGCAAGCCCCAAGTGCTTCACTTGGGCTGCAGTTGGAGGGAAGCTTAGGCAAGGGTGACTGTCCCTCAGCCAGGATCCCTGAGGCACCTTGTCCCAGGAGCTGGTCCTCAAGTCATCAGGCTCAGGGATGGGGTTGTGTCCTCACTCCCCAAAGGCACCTCCTTGGTGGCCTCAGCCCAGCATTTCTTGCTGCCCCCCATCCTCTATGTGTGAGGGGCCTCCTCCATGAGACCTTGTGCTCCTCGTGTGCTGGGATCCAGGTCTCTTTGCTCCTGGGTGCCTGGCATTGCCTTGGCCCAGAGCAGGTGCATGGAGGCTGCTCAGTGAGGAAAAGAATGAACTGGAGCTCAACGGTCTCTCAGATGCTTATGTTCAATTCAAATCTCACCAAAGACTGCTATATTTTATTAATTTTCAATGGGGATATATCTGTCTTCCTCAACAGGAACTCTCCTGTTGGCCAGATTCCAAATTCTAAGTCTCTTTTTCAGAATAGGGGTGGACCACATTCTGACCTTCAAATTTTTTTTAAATTTTAAAAAGATTTTTAAGTTTTTAATTTTTTATTTTCACGTTTTTATTTATTTTTTTAAGATTTATTTATTTGTGGGCAGAGGGAGAGAGAGAATTTAAACAGACTCCACACTCAGTGCAGAGCCCAATGCAGGACTTGATCTCACAACCCTGAGATCATGACCTGAGTTGAAACCAAGAGTCAGATGCTCAACCCACCCAGGTGCCCCCCAGATTACCTTTTTTAAATACCCCACAGAAATTCTGTTCCTGGCCAAGGTATGATCCCATTGGGAGCAGAAAAGGCTTCGGAGCTGGGACACTAGAGGCCGTGCTTCAGTTCCAGTTTCGACATTGACTTTGCTGTATGACCTGGGCAAGTTATTTCTTCTTCTGGGCCTTGACTTCCTCATATGTTTAAGAGGGGATACCCATCCTTGCCTGTCTGGCTATTGTGAAACAGGAAAGTATTCAGAGAAACGGCTCATTCACTCAGGCTTCTGGGACCAAAATACAGTCCCTCCCTCAGGAAATCTGGGCTGTTTGGCTGGGCAGCTTGTCATGGGGTGGGGGGTGGGGAGTGGCAGGGTGAAGGATGGGATGGACAGAAGGGCAGTGAGGAGCCCCTCAAGCTGCTCTTTCTCCTGACCTTCTATTCTCCAGCTCAGAGCCTCCCGGGATGCTTCCCAGGGGCAGGATGGCAGGTACCCTGCCTCGTGTGCAATCTCCTCTGATTGATCAGCAGAGCCTACTAGGATCACTGAGTGGAGAAAAATGCTAAGGCTGCATGTGAACCCAGCAATATCTGTCTTGGGTACCCAAGGAGGCAGAAAGTGGCATCCACTTCGCATATATGTGCCATCCATAAAAGCTGAACTCCTTGGCTTGGTTTTATCTTTTTTCTAAGGGGTGGCAGGGTCAGGATCTGGAGCCTGTCTTGGGGCAGAGGAACAGCTTTCTTCTGTGTGGCCCCAGAGACATGCCTAAAATCGTGACCGCGGATCCCTTTCATCTTTGTCAGGAGCGGTCTGACCTGGTAGTGAGCCCCTGTCCCTGGAGGCATTCAAGGAGAGGCTGAACAACTTGAAAGCAGGAGAGGCGATTCTTATTCAGAGACACTGGTGCGCGGATCCCACTAAATGATCTCGAAGCCTCCTTCCGGCCCACGTGTTCTTGCATTCGATGCTCATGTGAAGGCTTATCAGTGCCTTTCCAGCCGGCCTCGCACTCTGGCTGGGGGGCCCCACTCAGGGTCCGGGACAGGAGTACTCATCCGACCAGTCGGAGCAGTGCTGCACGAGGTCGCGGCAGAGGCTCCTGGGGATGCAGCCGCAGTACCCGAAGACGGTGGAGGGGCAGTGCCACCAGCCCGGGCCACAGGGCGGACACGCGGTCACTGTGGGCACAGCGGAAGGGGAGCTGCTGTAGCCGGAGCAGCCCTGGCTCCCCACAGCCCCACCCCGTCGGACACGGCTTGACTGTATTCCTCACGCCCCTGTGGCAGAGAGAATTTAGACTCCCCAAATCACAGGCTGTGTGACCGCAAGCAAGTCTCTCACCCTGCCTGGGCCTCGGTTTCCTCCTTGGCTCAAGGTTGTTATTAAGGAAGGTAAGCCAAGGGCCAGGCACACGGCCAGTGTTTGGATATTAAGGGGAACATATTTTCTCCCCCAGCCTGTCCTCCCTCCCTCACCCTGACTCAGCCACACCAGCCGACTTATGACAGGCTCCTTGAGGATGCCTCACAGACTTCCCTCCTTTGCTCTGTACCCTGGGCCCCCAGTGTGCTTTCCTGCATGCTCAGCTTCTGCCTGTTGAAACCTGTCCACTCTCTAAAGCTTGCTCGAATACCTCCTCTTCTAAGAAGTCTCCCTTGATTCTTACCTGCACCCGTCCCCTCAAAAAAACCCCTCTCTAGGTCCCCAGCACGTCCTTTTGGCCTCAGCATGATGTTAGTCCCGGGGGTTGGACACATGTTTGAGTCCTTTCTGGCACCAGGCACTGGTACCAGTGCTCGGCACATGTTTTGCTGATTGAACAATGGGGAAGAAATTGAAAGGAAAGTCTGGGGCAGTGAAAGAGCTCCAGACTTGGGAGGCAGGAGACCTGGGTTTACATTCCTGCTCTTTTCCTACCCCTTCTTCTATGAAGTTCCTTCTCTGCTCTGGCCTCAGTTTACCTACATATAAGTTTGGGGCTCGTGATTCCTGCCCTGCTTTCCTCACAGGGTGGTTGGGAGGTGCAGAGGAGAGGAGGGAAACTCATGCTGAAATCCCAGTTTGGCCTTGTACATACTCCTTGCATGACCCTCTGGGCCCTGGTTTTCTCATCCGTGCCCTTGAAGGTAGGTGTCCCACCACAGAAGAATAAGCCTCCAGAAGCCACTTGGAGTGGTAGCAAGCCCTCCACCACAGGAGGCATTCAAGCAGCAGTGGAAACCTTCTTCATGGAATGCAAGAAGGGGAGGCAGGGGAACCTCTGAGATTCTCTGGCCAAGCTCTGTCCTTTGGCCACTGCCTAGCCCCCTGCCCCAGCCTAGCCTGTGCCCAGACCCGTACCTGGACTCAGTTCATCTGAGCAGTCCCCGCAGTTGTTGGCCCCATCACACTTTTGGTCTGAATAGATCCAGGAAGACGGGTCTCCACAGTGGGCGACGAGGAAGCTGGGGAGGCTCTGGGGCATGTCCCCTACAGTGGGACAGATGAAGCAGGGGGACGTCCACATCTGGCCTCCAGACGTCTATCTGGAGCTGGACTGTCCTGGCCACCCCTAAACCCGGGCTCACAAGGAGAAGGGCACAGGAGAAGGTTTCCTGGGGAGAAGGCCAAGTCAAGGGGAGAGGAGGATTCTTTCCCTGTCTGCCCAACAAGATGGCCGGAGAGCGGCATCTCCCTCGTTCATTCCCGGCTTAGCTCTGGGGCACGCCCGCCTCACACCATTGCTTGCACTATTCCTTCCTCCAGAAATGTCCTTTCTGACACCTCTCCAAAACCATTCCACTTTCAAGGCCAGGCTCAAGTTCCTTCACCTCCAGGAAACCTCCTCCAACAGGAACGTAACAAGAATAAATGTGAAGTCTTGCACTTGGGCGCCAGAATGCAGAAGTTGTGGGTTCACAGACTTTGTGAGAGAGGGAGTCAGAGCACCATTCTTGAAAGTGGGTTCTGTGTTAGGCAGTGGTGCGAAGGCGCTACCAAAAAAGAACACAAACTCAGGCCACATGACGAGAGGCCTTTGGGAGGGGAAAAGCCTTTGTTCTTTGGACTAGCCAGGGCTGGCCAGAAATGTCACGGATGCTTCTAGAGCCCGACCGAAGAGGGGGGCGAGGGCAGCTGGTGTGTGTCCTGTGGTGTGCTGGTGGGGTGGAGAAAACCAGCCCCGAGGGGCATGACCGTAGCCGTGTGGAGTGTGGCCCTGGCAAGGGGATACTCATGGCGGCCAGGAAAGCGATCTTCAGATCCACGCAGTGCCACCATCACGGGAGATGGATTCAAATGTGGTTCAGATGAGGGAAGAGAGTTGGAACCAATCAAGGACGCTACAGGGGGACAGCTCTAAACTCAGTCCACGGGAGACACTCCCGTGAAAACCATGTGATGAGGGGAGCAGCTGCCCTAGGCTGTAGTGAGCCCCCCATCCCAGGAATATGCAAGCAGAGGCTAGGCGGGTTTGTTAGGAGACATCTGGGCATGAGCTGTGACATGCACTAGATGACCTTTGACGTCTCTTCTAGTCTAGAAGGTCCATGATGCAGTGACCCTTCCCGCATCCACTCCCCCACCCCACCCGCTCCAACTCCCCAGACTCTCTCTCCCTCCTACGTGGAAAGTGCCTAGGCCCATGTAGCCGGGGCTTTTCTCTCCTGGGCACTGTCAGGTCTCTAAGGTCTGGGACCCATTCAGTCACTCATTCATTCATTCACTCATTCATTCATTCTTTCATTCACTTGTTCCATCGTCCGTTCAGGGAATCATCTCAGAGACTCCTCTGCGAGGTACAGAGGCCCCCAGGTCAAGCAGACCAGGCCCACCCTCGAGGGGTTCACGGTCTGATGGGGGTGGCAAATGTGCCAATGTGGGTCCGGCTGGGACACAGGGAAGCAGCGGGGCTATGGGAGCCCCAAGGAGGGACCTTGACCTACTTGGAGAGTCAGGGAAGGCTTCCTGGTGGAGTTAATGCTTGAACTCTGCCTCGAAAGATGAATATGGGTTCTCTGGGAGGGGAGCTGTGCGGAGTGAAGGCCTTCCTAGCGTGGGCACGTACGTGTGCCTGCGCCTGCGCTGGGCTGAGGACCCCTGTTCCTCGCTGGGGTGCCATACAAGCACAGGCCTGGGGACGGGAAGGCGTCTGGTCTGTCTGGGGACACTAGAGCTCTAGAGTGGCTGCAGGGAGAACTGGAGCGGGGGGTGGCCCCAAATGGGCCCTGGAGGGTCCGCGTGGGGCAGGGCAGGACTGAGCAGGTACTCACGGCACATGGCCTCGGCTTCGTCCTCGCCGTGGGCGCAGGTGCGGATGCCATCACAGACCCTGCTGGCAGGGATGCAACTCCTCCGGTCGTGGCACAGGAAGCCCGTCCTGTTCGTCAGCGTCACACAGATCTGGGCCCCTGAGTTGGCAGGCGGAGACCACAGAGGGTCAAGAGTGGTGCTCACAAGTTCCTGTAACTCGGCCCCACGCTGAGCTGGCCCAAGGGGCGGGGGTGGCCAGGAGGATACTGGGCTGGGTCCAAGCCCCACTCGACCGTTTGCCGACTGTGTGATCTTGGGCAGGTGCCTTGACCTCTCTGAGCCTCAGATTCCTTCTTTGTACAATGGGGACCAGAGCACACACCCCACAGGACTGCTCGGGAGATTACATACAAGCTTTTGTGTGAATAACCTTAGAACACAGAAAGTGCAGAGTAACTCACGGTTCCCTCCTTTACTGAGAGCTTATTGACAGTCTCACAGAAGCTCCTGAGGACAGGGCTCCAGTCAATGCAGTGGTTTTAATAATGGTGGAGTTCCTGGTGCCAGGTCAGCTTGTCAGAAGCAATCTACTGGGGCTGGCTGGGGACCATTATGCCACAATCCTGACATTGGGGCACAACTTTACAGGCTGCAGAGCACTTTGACATTTGTATTCTGTTTCCCCAAATAGCTCTGGGAGGTGTCATCCTTAGCCCCATTTTACAGATGAGAAAAGTAAGGCTCAGAGAGGTACAAGGCCCAGTCACATGGCTAATAGCCCAGGCCCACTGACCCTGCTCTTCCCCGAGGCTGGGGCTGGCTCCCCAGTGTCCAGGAATGGTGGGCAGCTGAGCATCTTCCCTTCCATCCCACTGGGGGGGACACCCGCCCCCAGGCTGCTCTAAAGAATTAAAGGAGAGAAAATGGCAGACAAGATGGGGTGGTCACCCTGGCTCGGGCCTGCGCAGGTGTGTTTGGGTGCCCAGGACCCGCCTCTCACCTCCTGGAGCAGTCTCGGCTAGTGGGAGGGGGGCTGAGTCTCAGAGACATCCCCGCTGGCACACGTACGTACACACACTGATACGCATGCACACACACAGACGTGCACACTCATGCACACAGATACACACTCTCATACAGACAGGTATGCACACATAGACGTGCACATACACTCACGGGCGCACGTGTGTGTACACATGGGCACGAGTGCAGCTCCTCACGTGTTCACTTCACTCGGTGCCCATGTTCTTGCACAAGGGTGTAGAGTACTGTGGATTTTACCCCTTGCTCCCCCTTGTCCCTTTCTACCCCTCACCTGGCTACAGAGCCATCTCTCAGAAATGACACCCCAACCCCAGCTGAAGCCCCTGCCCATGGCGCTCTGGATGGTGACCCTTCCCCAGCACAGCCTTTGAGGCCCGGGGCACCCGCCCTGCCCACTGCTCTAGCCCTCGTAGCCACTGGCCTCCTGTGTCTCCTCCTCATGTTTCCTCCCACCCTCGGGACTCTGCACCAGGCCTTCCCTGTGCCTGGAGGCTTTTCCTGTTGCCCCTCCACTAACCAGTGCCCACCTTTTCTTCATGGTCCCGCTTCCTTTCACTTCTCAAGCTGCCCACCTGACTCCTAGCCTGGGTCAGAGCCCCTGTTCAAGACTCGCAGAGCCCCTATTAACCCTGCCTTAATGGGCTTCTTTGATTAATGTCCATTAATCTCCAAACTATTAGCTCCATGAGGCAGGGCTGCAGGGATAGACCAGACATGGCCCTGTCCTCTGGTGGAGGCAGACACACAGATGGACGGCACCCCCCAGGAAGTGTGGGGGCTGTGGGGGCCAAGGCACGCCGCCCAGCCTGGGGGTCAGGGAAGGGTTCCTGAGGAAGGTGACATCAGAGCGGGGTCCTCTCAATAACTCATATTACAGATGTGCAAATGGCAGCTCAGAGTCCTGGATGTGTCTCATCGTGGAGAAGCCAGCAGCGTTAGGGTTCCTTATCACTCTGTGGTCCCCATCCCCTCCTAGCAAGCCCGGACCACCCTCTGTGGACCACACTGACCTGGTGTGCGCGGTGGGAGTCCAAGGATGGTGACCAGGGTGATCAGGGCTGCGAGAGTCACCAGCAGGAGCAGCAAGAAGGCCGAGAGGCAAGCACCCCGGCTCGAGCAGCAGAGGGGGCCGCAGCCTACGTGCAGGGTGGGAAACCAGTGGCCACCAGGGATGCCCCTTGCCTGCCCCTACAGATGCGCCTCCCCACCTATGGGGTTGGGGGCAGGAAGGGCGCCTTGGAGGAGGGGGCTCCTGAGCCTTCTATGATGCTCTTGGTTCTGCCTGTGGGCCCACCTCCACCAAGCACCCGTCCCTCGCCCGGGCCAGTGGCTGGTGAGTAGCAGTTGGGATGAGCATCCAAGTCCCTGCATCATGGCCCTCATCCCGCTGTCCTCCTTTGAGGACTTCTCCTCAGGAGGCCAGGAGAAATGGACACCTGCTTAGTGAGCCACTGCCTGGAGAAAAGCTAAAGCAGGCCCTAGGTAGCAATTGCTTTTACTTTTCAAAAACAACCTTTATTTTATAGACGAGGAAACTGAGGCTCAGAGAAGAAAAGGTCCAGATCACCTCGTGCAGAGCTGGGACACGAGTCGATGCCAAAACCTTTGAATGATGCCAACTGACCGTCCATTATGGAGCCAGCTGATGCTGGTTGGACTCCCAGCTGGACCACACTGGGAAGTCACTTTATTTCTCTACGTCTGTTTCCTCATGTGGAAAGGCGGGTGGGGGGGGGTCATAATATCTACCTTAGGGTTGTTGAGAGGACTAAGCTAAGCTAGTGAACCGGTTAGAACAGTGCTTGGCACAGAGTGCTCTAAAGGTTTCAGCTATAATGCCACGGGTGCCGGAGGGAGGGGTGCCAGGAGCCCAGGTGGGATTTCCACAGGCAGGGGTGGGAGGGTGCCAGGGGAAGGCATTCAAGGGAGAGTGTGTAGGAGTGAAGGCCTGGCGCAAGGGTGTGGGGAACTGAGCTGAAAACCCGCCACCCACACAGGGCTGGTGGTGGCTCCCTGGTCGGCAAACACAGGGCCAACTCAGGTAACCAAGGAGACAGCGTGGAGCCCGAGCATTCAAGCAGCTGTTCCTCAAATATTTGTGCAGCACAGGGTGTGGAGGGGGGAGGGGAGGGTCCCAGGAGGGACCTGAGACAGGACTGGCAGCACCTGGCCCGGGCCCACAAAGACGCCCCTCTTTGGAGCTCAGAAGCCCTTCAGTGCCAGCCCTCCCTGGACAGATGGGGTAAGGAGGATATTTGTCCCACAACCATGCCCAGCAGGGGTGGGTGGGGAGCTGTGAATGAGGGCACAGGCACTTTGCCAGCAGAGGAACCCCAACTTGAATTTGAACTCCATCCATCTCTCCCACCTCCCAGCTGTACGTGATCCCAGTTTGGCCAAGCTCCCCAAACTCCCTTAGCCTCAGCTGCCTCATCTGTTATTGTCTCCAAATAGGACCCCTTCTCAGAGCTGTCCCAGGGACTGAAAGAGACCATATGCTGCCAGGCAGACTAGGGCGGGGTTGGGGGGCTGGGGTGGGTGTTGATCCTTTATATCTGATATTATTTTTATCTTCCTCTGGTTCTCTTTCCTCATTGACAAATGTGGGCCACGACAGGGCATACAGTAGATGCTCAATAAATGTGTGTTCCTTCCTTTATTGCATAAAGGCAAAGCAACCTGTCCTGGGTGCATGGTGAGTCAGTGGCACACTGTAGGTGCTAAGTGTGTGATCCCGCCTACTTTATCCCTCAGAGGTACAGAGAATGCCCCGGGTCACCCAGCAAGTCAGGGAATGGGCTCCCAAGCTCTTTGGGTCATCATGGAAACTGTATGGGATGTGTGGTAGGCAGCACAGATAGGCACTCAACAAATGCATGGAGTGAAAGAACCCCCCCTCTTAAGCAGGTGACTGTCAGCCCGGCAGCCAGGAAGCCAGGAGCAGACGTCAGTGTGGAGGCAGAGGTCTGAGGGATGGCGGGGGCCTTAGGGAGCCCTGTTCCTGCCTCTGTAGCAGTGGCCCCACCTCAAGGGAGCCCCCCCCCCAACCCCCGGGAGCTCTGTCCTTTACCTTCCCCTCCAGGGAGGGCTTTGGCTCCAGCAGCATTGTCATTGGCATCTCCCTGCCCAAGAGAACAGAGGGAGGGGTGGGCTTAGGTGGGCCGAGGGCCAGCCTCTGGGAGCCAGACAGAAGGGGTCTTCAGAAGGGTCAAGGAGAGCCTGGCGTGGAATCATGGGCCGCACGCCTGCCAGTGTGCTGCGTGCCTCAAGCCCATCACGCCCGATTCGCGATTCCACACCTTCGCCTGGACCGGGCCTGCTGTCCGCAGTGCCCTTCCCCCCACCGTCCACTTGGCAAACATTCATCCTTCAAACCTGCTCAGGCTCATCCTTGGAGGGGCTTTCCTTGATGCCGCCTCCCATAATGCTGACCGCTCCCTCCCCTGGCCCCCCTTCCAGCGCCCGCCACCCGAACTATGCGGTCGGTTCACCCGCTGGGTCCCCTACAACCTGGGAGGGAGCCTCCAGAGCAAGGGAGACCTGGGCCACCTCAGCGCCTCCCCTCTTTACTTAAGCCCACTCTTTGCCCCAGGGTTGGTTCCCCCAGGTTGGGGAGCCATTTTAAAGCAGCTCGTACCTGGGGGAAGATTTTATTCATGTCTCCGGCCTCCGGCTCCCAGCTCCGGCCTCCCGGCACTGGGGCGCCCTGTGCAGAGAAGTCAGCACAGGTTCCTGCCCTGTCACCAGGGGCAGCCTGGCGGAAGGAGGACAGCAGGCCAGGCCTGGCCACACCCTCCCTGCGGGAAGTCCCCTCCCGGGCTCCTGCCTGGCCCTTCCCCTCCGCCCTCGGATGGAGCACTCCAAGGTGGGAGTCCTGCTGCCCACATTACTGACGAAGAGCCTGAGGTGCAGAGAGGAAGAAACTGCCCCTAGGTCACACAGTGGGGAGGGGGAAGCGGGGTTCGGATCTGCTTTTCCTCCACATCAGTGGTGAGACCGGGGGCTCTCAGGCCCCTCAGCTGCATGAAGATCCAGGCAGAAATACCCAGAATTAATGTTTTAGTGGCTAAAAAACAGGAATCATTTTCTTATTGTTCAATTTAATAGGTAATCTATGTGGAGAATGAATATGCATTTTCCACTAAAATTAAAACACAAATATAATTTTAAATTATTTTCTTTTAAAAAAGTGGCCATGTGCCTTTTCATCTTTCGAGAGATGGTGCCCGTGATGGGGAAGGGGCGGGCGGGTTGCTCACCTGAATAACCCTTGCTACCCACCCTGCAGGTGGCAGCCTCATCCCACTGCTGAGGAGCCCAAGGCCCTGGGAGCTCAAGGGACTGGCTGGAGGACCAAAGCAGGAGAGGTGTCCCCCTCAGAACTGAGCGCAGGGCCTCCGGGGAAGGTCCCTCTGCAGCCTGCCTCTGACGCCCAGGGGTTGTCTACCCTGTGACTGGCCTTCTGTTTTGCCCTGGGATATGAACTACTGGAGTCCCTGAGGTGGCGGTGGGATGGGTCAGTGCGGGAACAGCTCTCCGGAGACAACAGCCCCGGAGGAAGGGCTAACCCCTCAGCCAAGAGAGGGCCCTGCCCCTGGCGCTGGTATGGGCAAGTTGTTCCCCTTTGCTGAGCCTCAGTTCCCTCGTCCATAAAATGAAAGGATTCGACTAGATGAAGGGGGCATCTTGGGGACTCCCATAATCAGACCATAAGACCAGACTGGAAGTAGGTTTACTTGGGAGTGACCCCTGGAAACGACAGCTGGGGAGTGAGGCGAGTGGGACAGGGAAGGGAAGGGCCCCATAACTGGCATGTGATCAGGCACGTCCCCACGATGCGCAGATGGAACTTTCTCCTGCCACGGAATTCCAGGAGCCAAGGGAGAAGGCGTGCCTCCGAGTTACCAGCCCTGTGAAGGTGAGGGCACGGGGGTGGGGGGGTGTGGGGGTGGCGGGGGTGTGCTTGTGAGCTCTTGCCAGTCATTGGCTGAGAATTGCTGGGGTATGACCTGCCGGCTCCACTGGCCTGCCGTGGGCGCCGAGCTGCCTGTGTTGGCCGTGGCGAGCCTGGCTGACCTGCTCTGGAGTGGAACGGGTTGGGGAGTGTGGGCTGGACACCCCACGGCATCTGCCAGAGATGCGAACTAGACTTCATCTTGTACGCCAACGGCGACTGATGGATAGAGGACGTCTGGAACATGGGGTTCAGGAGGGTTCTGAGGTCAGGACTCAGGGTTCTGTGATTGGCTAGAGATGTCTACCATGGGTTCCCTTGGGCAACCCTGCTGAGCTCCCTTGGCCTTGGCTGGGGCCTGCTCGAGCCACGCCTGGGTACACTTCTAGCAAGAGCAGGAACTTGGGTGCTGGCAGTCCAAAGGGCCCCCCGCTGCTGGCTGCGTGACCTCGGAGCTAACCTCTCTGAGCTTCAGCTTCTCACTTACCTCTCTAAACTCCTCTTCCATTCATTCCTGAAGAAAGGCAGCGCCCCAGTCAAAGGACCTCTCTGTCCTCCCCACTCCACATCCAAGCCCATACCAGGTCCCCTCTGCCTATTTGCTTTAACCTCTCCCTTCTTCCCCCCTTCCCTCCCCTGGGCAAAAAAAGTCCCCAAAACTTATTACAGAAAAGTAGGGAAAACTAGGTAACAAATAATTATCTAACTACCCTCCAGAGTTAACAAATGTTAAGATTTAGTCATTTTTGCTTTAGCCTTTTTTTCTATTAAGTTTAGCAAAATCAAAGGCGTCTTTTCTTCCCAGTTGTGTTCCCTTCCTTCTCTCCCCAGAGTCGACCAGTTTCCTGAATATGCCGTGGATGCTTCTAGGAGCTGTTGCTCTCTCAAGACACACAGACACACACACACATAGAATCACACGGTGGGGCACCTCGATCTTAGCATAATTTGCCATGCCGTTCTTCCAGGGGGCCATACCAATCTGCACTCCCGTTAGCAGCGTGTGACAGTTTCCATCTTCATTCTCCCTAGCCCCAAAATGCTCACTCTCTGACACCTGCGTCTGTCTGATAGGTGCAAAATGGTGTCTACGGGTGCGGGTGGTTTCATCTGTACATCTCTAGTAATTATTATTGCTACGACTAATCACTGACAAGTACTGAACACTTACTTTACCAAATGCTTTATGTATGTGAACTCATTTAGTCCTCCCAGCCACAGGATATGGGGACTATGATCTCCATTTTACAGATGAGAACACTGAGGCACACAGCCACTAAGTTACTTGACCACGGTTCACAGTTGAAAAGTGGCAGAGCCGGGATACAGATCTGGCTGGCTGAAAAGTTCACACTCTACCTGTACCTACACCCTTACTTTTCTGAAGTGTGTTCCTCAGACCAGCAGCGTCTGTATCATCTGAGAGCTGGTTGGAACTGGGGTCTCACTCCAGCACCGCCAAACCAGAACCTGCTTCTTAACAAGATCCTCAAATGGAGAGCCTTGCCCGACCCCATGTATTGTGCTGTCCCTTTTTATACATTGGTCATATGGATTTCCTCCCTGGCATATTGCTTTTTCACATCTGTCATTCATTTTTCTATGGGTGGTTTGTCTTTTTCTAATTGGTTTGTGGATTTCTTTTTGTTGGACTGTAGCTTGTCACTTGCTTAGAGTGGCTTCTGCTGTCTTCCTCTGCCTTTCTAAATCCATCTTTTGTGCCCAGAACCCAGAACCGAGTAAAAATCTCACTTCACGAAGCCTTCTTCGACTCTCCCTTCTTCCCGGGTTTGACCTTTCCCTATATACCTTACTGCCTGGGGCTCTGTCTTGGCCTGGCTGTGGCTAGGGGAAAACCCTCTGGACATGCGATCAGCCAGCCTCAGCTTGTCAGACAGACCTGGGTCTTCATCCACACTCTGCCAAATTAATACTAATCTAAGGTGGCAAGTCACAGCCTCTTGAAATCCCTGTCCTCATCTGGAGAATGAAGACAAGAACACTTGCCTCAGAGCGCTATGGTTAGAATGAAATCAGTGCACGTATGTGAAAATGTTCTGCTCCCTTTGGGGGCACAATACTGTTTCTGGAGGCCTTGGTTTGTTTATAATTAGAGAGAGCTACTAGGACTGCTTCTCAGTCCAGGGCCCAACTCTGGGTTAGAGAATGCTAACAGGTACCACCATTAGATGGACCCAGGGACCTCCTTCCAGACGTGCCTAGAGGTGAGGCCTGCCCCTGCCTCAGCATTTATCACTCCTCCCCTAAGCCTCCCATAACTTGGGAAGCCCTGACTGGTGTCTCTCCTCTCTGACTGTCTACTCAACTCTAGAATGGAAATGGCGGGCCCCAGCCTGCTTTCCTAACGGAATGTGGTAAGCACCCATTTAAGGGGATGGTGAGACTGCTCTAAAGGGCTTGGTGGAGAGCACAAACACCATCATGGGAGATCTAAGCAGACACTGCTACAAGATAGCATTACAGTATTGTTTAATGCAGATGATCCAGATTTTATCGAAGTTTACATACTTATGCATTATGAATCGACAGGTGCAGGGCTCCAGCAATGACTGCACGACAGTATGTCTTGAGGTAACATTATTGAGCTTTTGTTGTCTAATCAGTCACTAATTTCTTTCCACCCAAGCCTTCAATTATTGCTGTCCCAATGTTGCAGAACAATTCAAGTATAAAAAGCACACAGGAAACAGTAAAAAAAAAAGGAAAAAAAAGGCCCAAATAATTTAGAATTGAACAAACAAAAATATTTTGCTCCTAAAATGACAAAGTAAAACTGTTTGTGAACTAACTGGAATTTAAATAGAAACTTTAAAAAAAATGGCAAAAGTTAGACAACCTCTAAACTAAGGGTTTAGTGCACTTAGATGGGAAAGAAATAAATCTTTATTTTCACTAACTTCTAACGGAAATATAGCATTTCCTTCAACTATGAATGTAGGCCACAATCGACAGTCTATGAACAGTACCTGTGACTTTGTCACCAATAGAAACCACAGAGAT
Source organism: Callorhinus ursinus (assembly GCF_003265705.2). NCBI lineage: Eukaryota > Metazoa > Chordata > Mammalia > Carnivora > Otariidae > Callorhinus > Callorhinus ursinus. Next base: position 58,541,223 of record NW_027397071.1, on the reverse strand, counting down.
TCAGATATCATATTACAATTGTTGCAGGTTATTTTGAAATAATAACCTGAAATTACTTTGGAATTACAGAGATTCTAGAAGTACCACTAGACCTTTATTTATGTGTTAATAAAGAAGAACATATATACACAACCACAAAATCTTAAAAATGTCTTAACTATATTTTAACATAGTTTCCTTTGCAGTCCTTCATATTTAGTGTTATGCATCTAAAAACATGATTCTGAGGAGTACACAGGCTTCATCAGATTGCCAAAAAGGTCCATGGTGTGAAAAAGGTTATGAACACTTGCTCTCAACAAGTTAAGTCATCAACATCACAGGAAGAGAACACTTAATTGTGAAGTATATGGAGCTTCAACAATCACAAATTTGAGAAAAGGTATTTAAACTATGCTTCCCAATCTAATTATTGCAAGGAGTCGGAAAATCCACAGATTGTACAAGCTAGCTTCTCACAGAAGTCCACATTTTCCACTATTTCACTCTTTGATCTCTATTACTGTACATACTTCTACTCCCAGACTCTAGTTTAGAACAAGTAGTCAAGGAAAGAAAGATTAAAAAGGTAGCTCAGATGTTGATACTCAAATGTAAACATGACAATCTTAGCAACTGGACACCTGGTGGGAGGGGCTCAGAAGCACACTGGGTTCATAGAGGCTCGGTTGGCAAACCTAGAATTTGAGCATAGTGGTAAGTTGACCTAGCATTGTGGTTTAAAAATTTAGCCCAATGTAAGTCTGGTAAGAAGCCTGGGCTCCACAGAACAGCCTTCCCAGTCTGCTGGGCAGCACTTAGATTGTGATCAGGACCCCTGAGACCAGTCCTAGGATTTACCATCCAAACAATAATGTGGAGGCATAGAGAGACTTATAGATAAGGGCTCAAAAATACATGTGAAGTAAAATGAAATAGTATTGGGCATTAAAAAAAAAAGAACTCTGGGAAGGGAATGGAATTTCCCATTTCAGTGTGGCTGGATAAGTATACAATTTAATAGATCTTAGAGGTTACTGCAGAACTGATACCTTCGGCTTCTGAACTTGCCCTTCTGGTCTACCTGCACATTGTTGGCAAGTGAATGGTTCTAAAACACTGTAACTCTCTTGCTTAAAAACCTTCCTATGGCTTCCATTGTGCTCAGGATCAAGTTCAGGTTTTATAAGGTCCTTTATTATCTTGCCTGCCCAGCCACATCCATTGCTACGCTCTGGCATGCTCTACCACAACCTGCTAACCAATTTGCTGTCCCCACCCTCGGGCATCTAGGTCTTTCGGTGCATGGCTCCCACTGCCTGGAGTATTTTTTTGACTTTCCCTCCTCCTCCTCCAGGTTTAAGCTGTGATACTGCTTCCTCCCATAGGTCTTCCTACGTCCTCCCACAGTACTCTATGCTTATCTGGTCATAGACCTTATCACATTAATAGTCCCCAGACTTTGAGCAACCATTTTTGTTTGTTGCTGAAGTCCTATCACCCAGCACAAGGCAGGACACTCAGGCTCTCAAGTGGTAGTTGGATAGTTAACACTGAATCTGGAAGAGAATACCTGTGCAAAATCCCCACCATGGTGTGGTGGTATGGAACTCAGATGAGACTTGTTTTATAGTTTGCTCCAAAAGTCGGGGGTGGGGTGGGGCTGGTTAATTTTATCCGAAAAGGTCTAGAAATAGATCAATAATTCTAGATCAAAAATTCCCAAAATGTGTCCTAAGATACTTAAGAGCCCATAAAAATCTTAACAGCTATTTTATATATTTCAAAAATCATAGTGGAAATGGCACATATATCTAAGATAAAGCCAGACCAGTAACAAAGGATAAAGTTGTTTGCTTTTGGCTGGACTATCAGAGTAAAAATAGTAGATTTCATACGATGATCAGCAGCTCAGGTTGGCTGATAATGCATGCCATCTCTCTGAGACGATACTGATAGGCCAGATAACCTGGTAATTTCTGACTTACTGGAAAAACGTATCATAAATAAAAGGGTCTGTAAAGTTTTGTGAAAAGATTGGGAATCTTGGGCCTAGATCATTCACTATGGTGGTTACTGCCTTCTCTGCAACTGTCTGAATTAGTATGTCTCTTAGACCAGGGACCTGATCCAAGGACCTTCTTGGGAGCCTGGGAGGTTTGAATCAGAGACTCAAGGGTCTTGACAATTTGCCTAGGACCAAGATAAGATTCTCAAGATGCTGTGTGGTAGGAAAGCAGGTGCTGCCTGTCTCATGGAAACAAGTGAAGAGGGACCCATCCAAGAAGGGCTAAACTTTAAAAGAAAGGACTGGTTTTGTTGCTTGTGATGGAATTTTAGGGGGGTGGTGAGTTTGTTGTTTAAAGTAAAACTTTTCCTGAAAATGTCAGTCTGGTTTAATCATGCTAAACTAAAAAAGGCAGAACACGAATATTTGAGTGCCTACTAAATAACAGGAATGACTGGGTATTGCCACATCTATGGAACTGTCTCATAAACAAGAGGGGAAAGTCTGTCTAAACTTGAATCAGTACTTTCAAGAGGAATAAGAGTGTCTCAGGGGTACCTCATTCAAGAAGCAAAGAGAAACAAGACCAAGGGAAGGGGGTAGAATCCAGGACAATTATCCAGTTGCTCCTTATGTAGGCTTCACTTTGTGCTGTTTTAGAAGGGAGGCCTTTCCTAAGGCCTCAGGGCTCTCAGGCTCCTACACACGTGCAGCACTCTGCAGATCTCCCCCTCAGCTTGTTTCATTGGGTGCATTACTGTTAAGCCTGTGCCCCATTAAGGGATATAAGTATGTATCATGGGGGGGGATAAGACTTTTTTTTTTAGGTGACTCTAATCTTTGCCTCATGTTTTTCAACTGTTTTCTCACAAGAAATAAGAAAGGGACAATGACCGCTAGATGACTGCCCAGTAATTCCTTCCCTCTTCCCCATCTGGATGTGTGCACGTACTTTCAAACCCCTCTCTCCCAAGTCTAGAGAAACTCTTTAAAAAACCCAAACCTATCATTTCGTGACCCAAGCGTGACTTGCGTAGTTAACTGTGTTTCCTCCTGACCGCGAGCAAGCGGACAGTCCAGCTGTGAGGTAAGGTGTGACTCACGGCGCTCAAGTGGCCCTACCGCCTGTGCCAGCAACGCCCGGCGAGTCAGGAGAGTACTGCTCTGCAAAGGTCTGTAACGCTCCGTGCTGTGAAGACACTGGATCATGTTGAGACTGAGGTGCACTGTGTCACCTAATGTCACCCTTACTCTTAAATCTGCATTACTGTAGGTTAAAGGAATGATAATAACAAGTCTTTGCCAAGTGTGAAATCTATACTTAATTCTGCATCACAAGAGTCTGATTCTTATTGTCAACATGAAACATTTTCTCTGAAAATATCTTTAACTTACACATGATATGCTTTCTAACAGAGAAAAACAGTTCTTTGGAAAGACTCATCCAACAAAAATTCTAGAGCCTATACAAAATAACATAAAACGTACTTCTTAGAGGTTCATCTTTGCTTCAGTTTGTTCTCTGATCATTCTATTACATAGCAATAGACAGAACATTTCATAATTCTTTTCTGGTTGGGTAGGGGTGAAAGGAATGATCTGGAAAATCAGGAGTATATTAACTCAAATTTCGGCACATAATTATTCAAATAAAATTTTAATGATTTCAGTCAATACCACTGAAAGTGTAGTGTCATTAAAGGGCATTTCCTGCTAAATCTCAAAATACAGCTTGTGGGCCATTTCTGAGCAAAAGCATCAAATCTTATTGAGTATTCAGTTTATTAACTAAGGTGACAGACAGTATTATGGCAGGAGGTGGGGAAGAGCAATGATCAGCTCACAGAATTTGGCTAAGAAAGAAAACAAACAAAAACAATGTAAATAATAAAATAGCTACAGGTATTAGTAAAATAAAAATGCAACCCCAAATATCCATCTCTTAAATTATTAGGAAAGAAATTACAGATAAAGTTACAGCAAATACAGTCTTCACAGATTTGGGTAACTTTATTTGCATTTTATAGTGATTTTTAAGTCCTATCCAATGAAACCATCTTTAGAAGCTCTATGAGGAATGAAAATTTAGATGTCTATTACCCTTCCTTTAAAAAAGAAAAAAAAGCTTAAATTTCTGAATGAGCAAGATTCACTTTTGTAGGTAGAGGCCCTGCTTCTTCATGGTCTTCAGCTTTAGACCTAACAACCACAAGAGAAGAAGATGGGTATCTGTTTAGCTTTTGTTCATTCACAAATTCCAAGTCACCATAGATACTCAGCTTCTGCAAAAGAAAATCAATGCACATTAACAATTCGAATAGTTAGGAACCTCTCTGAGTACGCCTTCAAATAACAATTTAATCTACAGGTATTTGGTAAAACAAAAACAAAAAACCCTATAGACATTTCAAGAATGAAGAATGCTTTTACGCAGTGTTACTGATATGTGATTCAGCTTCCAATAGATGGCCAAAGAAAACTTTTCCACATGTCCCAACTTAAAATACTTAGAAATATAACAACTAAATATCAAGAAAAATTGCTCAGGTTTAAATGGAGTTAGTGTGGTCAAACCAAGAGCACTGATTCTGGATGTTTGATGTGTTAGGCAATCAATTCCTTTAAGATCTTAGCTCTCTGAACAAGTGATCAAATGATTTGGGGTAAGTTTTGACTTAACACATTGGAAAAAGGTATTTCAAAAGGCTATGAGTAGAACAAAGAATATACATGAAACACTTTAACACAGATACAAATCTCTTCATAAATATATAAAAGCTCCTCAAATTGTTTCTAACATATCCAAGAAAATACTACAAAAAAAGAATAAAAACATAAAACATGATCAATGTAAATAGCATAAAACTCCCTGGAGTATAATAGTTATGTTTAACATCTTTTGAAAGTAGGTCTATTTGGATTAGGTCTATCTCCTAAACGCTGAAAAGCAAAGTGAAAAGTTTTTACTAGGGAGCGGACAGATTTCGTTAACTCATACAGCAACAAATCTCTGAATCTATCAGTTAACACCTGAAGTGCTGACATTATTAACAGGGAAACTGACTAGATTATAAAGCAAAAGCCACCTACAAGTACTTGATATTGGAAAAGTATTTTTTAAAAGATGCTGAATAAAGAGGACTTTCAAGAGATTAAGTATCTACCAACACTGCTACATGCTACAACATGGAAGAACCTTGAACACATTATGCTAAATGAAAGATGTCAGTCATGAGAGACCACATTTTGGGTATTTATGGCTCAGGGTGGTGGTGGTAGTCCTTGGGAGGCAGTGGGAGTGACTACTAATGAGTATGAGGTTTCTTTTTGGTGTAATGAAAATGTTCTAAAAGTGATTGTCATGATGGTTGCTGACTTGAACATGTTTCAGATGTGGCCTGATGCCTAGTTTCAAGGCAACAACTATCCTGCAACAAAGAGGCAGCCCAGTACCTTACGCTTTTCCAGTAAGAGAGTATCTTCCAGACAAATTCAGTGGTTAGTGGATTGGACATAAAACTGACATAATGTGGCCTCCTTAAAACACAGAATTAACATGTGATAATTTGCTCTGGGGCACTGGGAAAGAAAAACTTTCACAACTTTACCAAACGGCATTTAAAGACCTTGAAACAGCAACCAGGAACTGTTGCAATGATTTCAAACATTGACATGGAAGAAGCTATCTAGAATAGGAAGAAAGTGTAAAATGTGTGCGGAGAAATGAATGAGAGCATATGGATAATCTGTAGTATGCATATTGATTTGGTGTCTATTCTGTATTCTCAAATTACCAATTAAATACAAGAGTACAACAGAGAGATTTTCAACAGTATTAACTTGGTAAATTTACCACCCAAGCATCCTTTATGAAAAAAATTACTTAAGAAAGTACTCCAGCAAAAGTAATTCAAGAAAGCAAAACACAGAATGCAAGAAACAGCAGCAGTTGAGAGGACTTAGAAAATGGGAAGAAAGCTAGAACAAAACAAAAAAAGATGCCATTAAGCAGAGATAGTTGGAAGATTCTCTTGGGAAAATTTTAAGTAATTCAGTTTTCTATTTGCTTTTATGTGACTCTAATTCACCACTGTATTTGGTCTATTTTGAATACTTACATAATCATAATATTGTAAATGCTGTCTACTGGATTTTAATTTTCCAAGTCAACCAGTAGCAAAGCACTGAAGTATATATACAGAAGAATTAACATTTGCATTTTATTGTCAAGGGTCATAATAACTAATGAAAATTGAGAGCAGAGAATGGGAAGAAAGAGGGAAGGAAAGGAAGTAATGAGGAGTCAACTGAAATTTACAAAGCAATCACTAAAAGTCTATAAAATTTACATTATAAAAACCAGGATGTGAAGAGATGAAGGTGATGTGGGAGACAGTATGAGCAAACCAAGTTCCTCATTTTTCAGTAAGAAGACCTCAGATAATGTCTAAAGTTGATAAAATAAGAAACAAGAGATAAAATTACAACAGAAGATAAAAATTAAATAGAAGATAAAATTAAAATGTGGTAATTAGAAAATTGCTTAAACTATTAACTGATTTATCTGAGAAGTGAAGAAAAAGACAATTTAGGTCACACATATTACTTCTAAAAGTTAAAAAATAAATTAGTAAATATGTATTTGGGCTTTAGGCCTGGCTCTGCCACTAACCAGTTACATGAGCTTGGGTATGCTGCTTAAATCTAAAACTCAGTTTCTTAACAGAATTTGGATTTAAAAACTGTGGCACTTATATTGTTTTCTGATTTTCTGACTTTTTTAGCAGACTTAACACTTCTGAACAGCAAGGTTCTTTTTTTTTTTTAAGATTTTATTTATTTATTTGAGAGACAGAGAGAACGAGAGATAGAAAGCACGAGAGAGAAGAGGGTCAGAGGGAGAAGCAGACTCCCTGCCAAGCAGGAAGCCCGATGCAGGACTCGATCCCAGGACTCCAGGATCATGACCTGAGCCGAAGGCAGTTGCTTAACCAACTGAGCCACCCAGGCGCCCCGGTCTTTTTTTTTTAAGACAAAGAAAATAATAATTATTACAATTTAAGACATATTCACCCTACTTCCTGAGTCTTGGAAGTCTTCATCATTTCATTTTGTTCCATCTTGATCATAATATTCTCAATTGTATCTCTAGTCCCTTGAACATAGCCGGGCACATAGTAAGTTATTCATAAATGTATGTGATTTACTAATGTCAATGTTATTATTAGGAATCTTCCAAAACCCTTCTTTTTTTTTTTAAACTGCATCTTCTTTATTTCACATCTTTGATTTCCGAACAAAATAAACAAAAACCCCACAACACACATCCAAACCCAATGTCAGATATGGGAAAAGACAGCGCTCAAGGCCCTTGTATCCTGCCTTAGACAGAAAGACAGGAGGGGAAAAACCCACTTGGAATCAGCAGAGGGAACCAAGTAGGCCAGGGCCACTCAAGGCCACGGGGGAAGCCATGGGGACACTATACAGAGGGCACAAAGTCTGCAGGTAGAAACTCCTAATCTACTTGTTCCATGAGAAAGGCATCCTCATCAGCCTCAAGGGGGAGGATCTCATCAGGAAGAGCAGCGCTGGGTTTCTGTGCTGTCATTTCATCCGTTTCAATGCCGAGCCCTTACTTGACCATGAAGTAGATAACTGCTGGAGTGGGTCTGGGGATCCTCAAGTGCGAAGCCAGAAGAGAGAAGTGTCGTTTCAAACCAGCACCACCAAGTCCTTGATGACCCTGTCATTCTTGTCGGCCTCTGCCTTCTGCTGCAGTGTCTCCACAATGGGGTGGTCAGGGTTGAGCTCCAGGTGCTTTTTGGTCATCCTACAGCCTGTTGCAGAGTTATCAAAAAGTGCCTGGGCTTTCCTGATCTGCTCCATGTTAGCTGTCCAAGTGTAGGTGCTAGTCACAATGCAGCAGGGGGAAGACCTAAGCCTACTGGAAACTGTCACCTTTTTTTTTTTTAAGATTTATTTATTTAAGAGAGAGAGAATCCTCAAGTAGACTCCCTGCTGAGCATGGAACTTTATGCAGGGCTCCATCTCAGGACCCTGAGATTATGACCTGAGGCGAAATCAGGAGTTGGACGCTTAACTGACTGAGCCACCCAGGTGCCCCAGAAATTGTCACCTTATCTAAGATTTCTTTCATGAATTTGCAGAGGTTCTCAAACTTGGCCTTGTTCTCCTCCACTTTCTTCTTCTCTTCATTCTCAGGCAGCTCCACGCCCTCCTTGGTAACCAGGCTCTTCAAGGTAACCTTGAAGACCAGGCTCTTCACATCAAACTCCTTGAGCTGCTGCATGCAGTATACGTCAACAGGCTCGGTTATCTAAACTACCTCAAAGCCCTGCTTCTGCATTTACTCCACAAGAGCAGTTGACAACCTGCTCTTTGCTCTCACCAGTGATGTAACAGATGGACTTCTGGGTCTGCTTCATGTGAGAGACATATTCTGAAAGAGAAGTCCTCTCTTTTCTAGACTAGGAGGTGTGGTAATGCAGCAGCTCAGAAAGGAGTAGCCAATTAGTCAAGTCCTCATGGAGTCCAAGCTTTTAAATTTTTAGAGACTGGCTCATACAATTTCTTATATAGTTCTCCTTGTCTTCTGCCAGCTCAAAGAGCTCAAGGCACATGTTCACAGTATTTTTGCAAATGACCTTGGAGATTCTGCTCTGTTGCAGTGTTTCTTGGGCAATGTTCAGTGGCAGGTACTCAGAGTCAACCACAACCATGGATGAAGTTGAGATACTCAAATTCATCACAGCTGTCCATGATCAACAGACAGCAGACTGAGTCTGATATTGTTCTTTTTATTCTTGTTCTCAGAAATCAAAAGGAGCCCAACAGGGAATGAACAGCAGTGCTCTAAACTCCAACTCACCTTCTAGAGATAAGTGCTTGATAACAAGTGGTCTTCCCAGTCATTGGTAGGACTCTTGGAGAACCCTCCATATTCCTCCTGGGTGATGTCATCAGAGTTTCTGGTCCAAAAGAGCCTGTCTTGTTCAGTTCTTCCTGATAAATACATTTCTCCTTAATCTTCTTTGTTCTCTTTTTGTTGTCCTTCCTATCATCCTCCTCATCTGAGCCCACATCTTCAGTCTTGGGTTTCTCATTATCTTTATCTTCTTTCTCACCTTTCTATTCCTCTGCCTCACTATCAGTGATTTCTTTCTCTTGTTCCTTCTCCAAATAAAGGGTGATGGGATAACTGTGAGTGCTTCTTCACCACTTCTTTGACCAGCCTCTCCCAAGGATTCTGGTCTTAAGGTGGAGGACCACTTTGGTAGCCCAGCCAATGGGCTCATCATGGTCCACATATATAGTGAAGGAGCCCCCAGCAGAAGACTCCCAGGCACACTGCTCATCATCACTATGCTTTGTGATCACAGTCACTTTCTCTGCCACCATGGAGGCAGAATAACAGCCAACACCAAACTGTCCAATCACAGAGGGGTCTGCATCAGCCTAAAGAGGCTCCATAAATGCTTTAGTACCCAACTTGGCAATAGCTCCCAAATTATTTATGAGGTCAGCTTTGGTTATGTAAAGGCCAGTGTCCACCGGAGTCAGGGTGTATTCCTAGGGGTTGGGAATGTCAATTTTCAGTTTTTTAACACTGTCCAACTTAGAAGGGTCTGTCAGGCTCTGATAGAAAATCTTGTCCAAGCATTACTGATCAATTCCCAAAGGAAAATTTCCTTCTTGGAACAGAAGGTATTGATGACAAGAAACATGAACTGGGCAATTTCTGTCTGGAAGGCAAGTCTCCACCTCCTCCTCTCCATGGAGCACTTCTTCAGGCATCGTAAAGGAGAAGAGCTGTAAGCACCATAGACCAGGGTGGGCAGGGACTGCATATGAGTGGCTCAAGAGAGCTAAAACCCTTTTTAACTGACCACATGAAATCAGAGGATCATGATCTTGACAAATAAGAAAAAAGCACACAGATGATGAGATAACACCAAGGAAGCATCTATATCACCACCTGTTGCAATAGCAAATTTCTGCCTGATCTCTAGGAAGAAATATCCAATACTGCTGCATCCTGTTCTCACATGTCAAGATTGACCTGCCCAACTAGGACCACTATGAATGACAACTCTTTATCTTAAACAGATAGCTCAACAAGAGAAAGTATCATCCCATAAAGTTTTAAAAATGACATAAAAAAATGTGAAAAAGAAAAAAAAAGTAGAGAAATGAGAAGAAATCTTTATGAGTCAAGTCACTCAAAAATGACACTGCTTTAAGATCAACCAAAGAAATGACATTCTTTGCCAATTTTTTCTGGTCATTATAATCAAATGATATATGATGAGTACCTACTATGTGCAAAGCAGGCTAAAGATAAATTATTACAGAGCTTTCCTATATAAGAAAAACAAAGCTGCTCCTAAGTTTCTAAGATCACACTCCTGATCTTTATTACCACCATTTTAAACTTTGTAGTGACTGAAAAGGAAGCTTGTTCTATTTCATGTTTGAGCTCCCGGATACCAGGTCAGTACTGAAGAGACATACATCCTCTCAGCAGGCTTATGATTTCCTACAAACATACAGGATGATATATGTAAATAATATACCAAAATATAAATAACATTGCTCACACATGAATTATACTTGTAGAACTTAAAATGAAGTCTCATGTTACTATGGAAAGGGGTCAAAAATAATTTATGTTTCAATAATAAAATCAATGAAAAGGTTTTATGAAAGTGAAAAATAGTTGGCTTTTGGCCAAGAAAATTGCATAACTTTTGTAATGCTAAATTTTCAGCTATTTTTACAGTAAACAGGAAAAAATACCAGGGACAGAGTATTTATACTGCAATATGTTTTAAAACAAGAAACAAAATATTAGTATGTATTAAAAATTATTTATGCTCAAAAGAAATCCACTAAAATGGAAACACTACAGGGGCGACTGGGTGGCTCAGCTGGTTAAGCATCCGACTCTTAGTTTTGGCTCAGGTCATGATCTGTTGATTCTGGGATCGAGCCCTGTGTAGGGCTCTACGCTCAGAGTGGAGTCTACCTCAGATTCTCTCTCCCTCCCGTTCATTCTCTCTCTCTCAAATAAAATCTTTAAAAAAATAAAATGAAATGGAAACACTACAATAGTTTTGGATGATAAGTGATTTTTCTTTCTGCTTCTTTACATATACTTTACAAATTTCCACAGTAAGCATAAAGAATTTTTATAATGAAAAAGCAATAGTTAAACATTATTACCTAGGCAAAGGGGGTTTCACATAGAAAATAAAGCCTAAAAGCAGTGAATCTAAGGGGCTGTTTTCCATACATTTTTCCAGAAAATATATCTCCTTAGAAAAGTACAGGCCTTTTGAGGGTGTAGTCATAATTTTGATTGTTAAGGATATGTAGTAGAGTTCTAGAGAGGGGCAAGGAAGAAACATCCATATGGCAGATATCTACGGGGAATATAACAGCTGCCAACAAGACTCCATGTGTAGTGCTGATGCCTTAAGCTTTATGATCACAGGGGTCAAGGGGCATATGTGGGAACAGTGAGGTATTTCCCCAAAGAACTTGGAAAACAGGAGAGAATTTCTCACAGAATTAAAGCTACACAATCAAAACAAAATTTAGAGCAGTGACAAACATCTGAAAGGAGGAGAAGCTCAAGAGTCATCTGAAAGGGAGGGAAAGATCCCCAGGTCTGAAAGATGTAACCAAAGCCACAATGAGAAGAGGTCATTGCCATTAAGTTGCATAAGGAGATGAGAGAGGAAAATCCATCAGATCCCCATCTGAGAACTGTTTGCATAAGAGAGAATTTGAGGATTCTGGCTCAAAAACATGAACCATGTGGTCCAGGTGGTTATCTATCTTCCTAGTGGCAAAGAGGGCACACAGAAGATCAGCTCCTGAATGAAACACAACATCAACTCTCCTATTTATGATTTCAAGCTAATTAAAGAAACTTCAGGGTACTGGCTTTGGAGTCAGATTACCTGGGTCCAAATTCTGATTCCACCACTACTAGTAAGTGATACTGGGGCAATTATACACTCTTCTTTTGCAGTCTTCATATCTGGAAAATGTGGATAATAATAGGAGCCATCTCACAAGTTACTGAAAGGAATGAATGTGCTAACTCAGATAAAACATTGAGAACAGTGCTTGGGAGGAAGAGCTCGACATCAGTCAGTAGGCCTGGGGACCAGGATCCAGGCTGTGGTGGATTGATCAAGGTAAATTCCACCTGAGGCCAGCCATCCAGTCTATCCTGACAATAACTGGACCAATCTCTATGGAATTTTTCTTTGACAAAGGGCACCCGGGGAGTAAGGAAAAGGAACTGTACTGATGATACAAAAAGGAAGGAACAAAGTACCACAAGGTGGGTGGGGATCAATAAGGATTTATCAGTAGGAGGATGTAGAGAGCATAGGGCAGCTCAAAACGAAGTAACAGGCAAAGGCATTCCTATGTAAGATACGTAATTTCAGTTTTATCAGGAACAACAAAACGATTACAATACGGACATCAAAACTAAACAAGAACACAAATAGGTAATGCAGAAAGAGGATGTTATCTGTATATTCATATCATAAACAGATGAGTTCTACAGAAAACTACCTATTAATATTTCCACAATTCCAAGTTCTTCCCAATCCTGCCTAAGTTTATCCATTTGATTTCCTAATTTAAGTTCTTCTTACCAAGTCAATTCCTTGTAGTCCTTCCTTGATAGCTTTTTTTTTTTTCTTGTGAGAGAGAGAGAGAGAGAGAAAGAGAGCACAAGCATGGAGGGGGGTGGGGAAGAGCAGAGGAAAAGAGAAAATCTTAAGCAGGCTCCACACCCAGCATGGAGCCTGAAGTGGGGCTCGATCTCATGACCCCAAGATCATGACCTGAGCTGAAATCAAAGAGTTGGACGCTTAACTGACTAAGCCACCCAGGCGCCCCACCTGATAGCTTATTCTTGTCTGTAACTGGGGAAATTATACACTCTCCTCTCTCTCTGCTAATCCAAGCCTTACTACCCATTTTTCAAAATTTAGGTCAAGATCCTCATTATCCAAAGCCTTCCCTGATAATCTGAGCACACAGACTCTGCTTTCCTTAACATTTTATATATTTATTACTTGTGCCACCTTATCAGCCATAGGAAAGACAGTATATAGGAAAAAGACAGGAGTTGCAAGTCAAAAGACATGAGGTGAATTCCAGTTTCAATACTTTCACAGCTGTGCAAACCCAGGAAAGTTAGACCTAGACATCATAAGCCTATTTACTCATCTATAAAGTGAATAACAAAACCTGCTCTAGAGTATTGCTGGACATGGCAGATATATGAAAATATTTTGTAAATTTTAAAGAACTCTATAAATGTTAGTGACCAACATTATCCTGTTCCAGTTTCTAGCTGCTTATATCACATAGCATCTTAATAAAAAACACAAAATATAATATTATCATAATCATTACTCATATGTAAACCTTACTTTAAAAAGCTATCTTTATAGCCTACTAAGATAAGACTATTGTTTAAGCACCATGCTAGGCACATGGTAGTTATTACTGGATTCTATTTTAATTTCTTTCCTTTCTTCTTTTAGATGTTTTTCTATTACACTTTGGAGGCACAAGAAAACTAAAGTGTATCTCAGTTGGATTTGATGTCCATACACATTATTATCCTCTATTTAGTTACATAAATAACTTTCCTTTCTTGAAAGATAAGCTGACTCACCAAATTATAGCCTTTTCCCAAAACAAAAATCCTTTACACAATTAGGTTTCTTGGGCCAGTTAATTTTAATTACCAGAAGAAGTCACAAGAGTTTTCCATCTCTCTCAGGGTTAGATACCAGCACATATTAACTCAAAAATCAAATATTCCAGCCTTGCTGCTTCTAAAGCACCAATTACTCCTTAACATTTGTGGCAATTAAAATTTTAAGTAGTTCTACAAGTCTTTCTTCTTACAGATCATCTTAGAAACTGGTGCCAACAGGTTCTTTTTAGGCTCAGAAAACCAGGGGAGAGAGAGAGACCCCTTACTCAAACCAGCCAACTTATACGGCACTCCGGTAGTTAGTGTCACAGAAAACTGGGGACAGTGATTCTCGTGCTACAAACCTGCCATTTCCATGTGGGATTAAAACCACCTCATTTTCTCTCGTTCCATTAGTAGAGAGGCCTTGTTTCTCTAGTTAACAAACAAGCATTTAAAATGGTAAATCACATGGCTCAGCGTTCAAATGGCCAAAGGGCTTGGATTAAATTTACCTCAGAGGGAACATACTGCTCCACAGCCGTAGCGACGGTCGCACAACAGATCCAGAGCAACACCATCACCGAGAGGACAAGAGTCGTGGTTAAAATCCACCCAGAGTTACTAAAAAACAAGTCAGTCATGTTAAAATTTCATAATATAAAAAACAGATTCTTAATAATGAAAGGCAATCAACCTTACACACTTAGTTTAATAATACAAAAAAAACTTCATGGGTACTACCTTTAAAACTATTTTAAAAATGTACCCAGTGAAGGAAATATTACAATAGCTTTTATATTAGGGTCCTCCATTTCTCAAGTTTCTGGAATACGGCTATCACTTCTATAATTGAAAAAATCAGATATACTGGCTTTTTGCTAAATATATAAAATTAAAGCAAATTACTGTCAAAGGTCTTTTTTAATTACTAAATGAGATAATGCAAATCAAAGTGTTCTATAAATTATATGCTGCTATTCATATGTCATACATTATTTTGCAAGGCACTATAGTGATACTTGCTTTCAGAAAACCCAGTATCTCAAAGATTTAAGGTATAGAACAGGTACATTATGAAATGATCATTTATTTTATAAAAAGATGCACAACAGGCTTCTAGAAGTTAGCTTCCCTAGAATACTTCCAATAATTAATTTGCCACAATTTACTTATATTTCAATTTACAAGAGCACATCTATTATGAGGCATTTTGTACCCATTACAGCATATCTTAGTAAAGAGATAGTTGTTTTTTTCTTACATTTAAAATATGATAAATTCGGCCAGTTACAAGGATTAGCAACTGATGTTTTTCCCATAATTGACCTATTGTTTGCCAAACTATAGATTAAGAGTCAAAAAATAGGAAAAAGTCAAGCTATTTTTAAATATTTAATAATCCAGTTCTAAAAAACTGTGATAATTCCTGTAGGTAGTCTGATTTTCACATCTGTGCTCATCTAATACTGCCTGATAAAATGTCTATACTTACCACCATAACCCATTCACTTGATGGTTTGCCAACACTTGAACATGCTAAGGAAAAGGTATGCACAGTCATTGTCTCCCAGCAAAAGAGGTGGACATTGGAAAATGCACTGCATCTAAAAGCAGGGAACGCCTACATGATGTTTTGTTTTAAGTATTCCAATTCAGAAAGATAACAGGGTAAAAAATATTTTTAATGAAAAAATACCCACTTTACATATTCCAGCCCTAACCCGAGTACTAAGGAATTTCCTTCCATGAAATAAGAAGGATATATTTGATATCTGGATTCCAATAACAACTTAAGCCAGAAAACTGGGGCTCATTTTAGAGTCCATCTGCTTCTTCCACTTCCACAAAAAAACAATCCTACAGATTCTCAACTATCTCCATTATGTCTTGTTCCCCTTGTCCATCACCCTAGTTCATAACTGCTTGCAGGATTTACCAAGCTCTCCAACCTGATCTTCTATCCTTCACATAGACGCCTCTTCCCAATACTTAGATTTGATTACTTTCCTGCTCCTATCTAGTTCCTGTCTACCCAGTTTGGTCTCTGATTCTCCTGACTCTCCATACATATTAATATACTTTATATATTTAGTAGGAAGCCAGCATAGCTGAAAAAAAAATTAAAGAAATCTGTTACAACTAGCAAAAATCTCTGCTCATTATTTAAGACTTATTTCTATGTCCTCTGTCAATCCTCCCTTTGAAGGTATACTCCTTGTACTATGTATATGAGAGGTATGTATGATATATAGCAATCATCATTGCTTGTTCAATGTTTGCACGTTTGTCTCTACCATGCTAGACCTGAGAACTCCACAGAGGCAGAGACTGAACATCTTTCTTTAGGTCCCAAGTCCCTGAAACAGTTCCTGGCACATAACAGACTCTCCAAAAAGAAATGGCAAGTGAAAAAATGAGTTCACCTCAATTTCCATTCTGGAAGCTAAGGGTACCTCTAACAAGAGCTAGGCAGTACAATAAAAAGCACTGCAGTTAAGAGTCAAAAGACCAGATCCCATTGACTGGCTAGGTGATCTTGCATGCCATCATGAAACACTCATGACCCTCTAGGAAACAGACACCTATGGCAGAACAGGATGAGTAGAAGTTGCAGAATTAAAAAAAGCTGGGTTTGAACTTTAACATAGTGGATACATAATCTTAGGGGTGGGTAATTCACCTCTGACCCACCTACTTATCACAGGGTACTGTTCTAAGAGTCAAATGAGCTCACTGAAGGGAAAAAGCATTGAGAAAAAAAAGTTATTTTTTATTAAAATGTAGAATACTATTATAATTCATGTTTGTGCACAGAAACTTCTAGGCATTAAAGCTCTAGTTAAAAAGTTATTTCCTGAATTAAACATTTACCAAATTACTTTTAAAATGTTAGATTTAAAAGAACATAAAATATAATGACAAAATGCTAAAGGGTATAAGTCACCAGTAAGCTGCCAGGTAGGACAGTATTGAAAATAAACTGTGACTTAAGATTAAGTGATTACTTAGGTTTCATAAGACCATTAACTGCAACAAAAATCCTAAATATCAGAGAGAGAAAAATTATGCCCATATTCTGCCAAGGTCAAAAGCAGGTTTAGAAATGAAAGGAAGGGAAAATTTAAAGTTAAATCCTCATTTTTCTTACCCAGTCTTTAAAGCCTTTGTTTGGTAAAAGGAATTAATTTTTAGGTGCCAAAATAACCCTGCTGATACCTGACAAAACCTGTCAAGAAACTATTTTATTGGAAGAAATTATAGGAAGCAGGCAGTTTGGACTACCGTAATGTTACACTTGAGACAGAACAGCCCACTACAGTATACACACTGTGAGGGCAAGCATTTGTTTACCACTTCTACTCAAATGCTTGGCCTGGTATCTGACACAGTAGATAATTACAATAAGTGCTATGGGCCACTGCCTTTCTCTTTCTTCTTTTTTTGCAGGGGGGCGCTATAGGAGGAGAGCTCATATCAGAACTTTTTGGAGGAGGAGAAGCATACATATTTTAATAAAGCGCCCCTCACTCTCAGAAGGCTTGATATTGATATCCTGCGTGCCCACTTTCCCCTGCCATCTTTAAGGTTTCTTGGCATAGAGTTGACACTCCTTAGCATAGAATACAAAGCTCTCCTTAATCTATACCCCTTATCTACTCTCCCTAGCCTCATGTGCTGTCATGTAGATAAAAACAAAAATCCAACCCCAAACCATTCAGACATACTTTAAAGCTTAATTTAAATGTCTGGAGAAGCACAAATCTTAACATAAATCAGGGAATCTTAACAAGAACAAGAATGCTTCTGTATCGTGAAAAAAACTACCTGCTTGGGTTTTATTACAGTAGTATGTGTATTACCTTTTAAACAAACTAAAATATCCAAAGTACAAGTTGGTAGGAAAAAGGTAAACAATTTTTTTTTAAATTTTTGAGCAGCTAATATAATTTTAAAATAATAAAAAGGAATGCATCTGTCTGATACAAGCCAGATTTTATCACCGATACATATAAATAAACAGGAATACATACAGAGACAGACATCTTAAAAAGCCATCACTTTCTCCATCTTCAAGATAGTTCCTATGTGTTTGTGAACTTCTCATTTGCAGATCTGCTGAAATAACAAGGTACAATTTATGATATCCTATATCCCAAAAGCTAGTCTCAAAACTACTCCTAGATATATAGACTGTACAGATACCCAGTTGCTTTTATAAGTGTAATCTGATACACTGATAAGGAATGCAAGTTCCTCTGGCATGTTAAAAACCAAATGAATATTCTACCACATTATGGATTTCCTATTTTATTTTCAAATTCTTGTTGACATTGCTTTCTGTTTAATTACATTCTGTTTAATTCTATCTAATTACAAGATAATTAGAAAGTTAATTAAATCAGTATCTAAAATAAGGTACAAACTAGTACATTTTAAAAGGTAAGCTCAGCTTTAGGTTGATGTTTTACATTCCAGAAGTTAAAATTTATTTCTAGCATGGAAATAAAAATAGAACAAGAACTCACACTTTTGGGATAGTTTCACTATTCGGTTAGCGTATCAGAAATATCAGAATACTTCATTAGTTCATAGTCAAAATATCCTTCAAAGCAAGCTACATGTCTTTAGAATATTGATTCTCAAAGTGTGATCCCCTAACCAACAGTATCAACAAAATCTGGGAACTTGTTAGAAATACAAATTCTCAGGTCCTATCCTAGGTCTAGTAAATTGGAAACTTTGGAAGTAGGGATCAGAAATCTGTTTTAACAAGCTCTCCAGATCCTAATGCACTCTAAAGTTTGAGAACCACTGTTTAGAAATTATTTGTTCACTTTATATTAGTGTAAAAACAATCATACAACCAATTCCAGACCACAACCAGATTTGCTAATGTTGTTATCCCAAGCTACTGGAAATAAAACTTACAGGACATTTTGCTTAGCGACGATTCTTTCAAATTTGTAGGTTCCTGCTCCAACTGTGGTGCATACTGGATTTCTGGCTTAGACTAAAATGATAATGAAAGCAATTAAGCCATTTCTACTTCTTACGCTTTTCTCAGTAACAAGTTCTATAACACATCATCTGTATAAACACTCAAATTGAGAAAAAGTAACAGAAGTTTGGTATAAAAAATAAAACACATTAGCCACAATATATTTTAATTGCACTTCCTAAACATCAGATCCAGTGCCTTGCAAAGAAACAGACAGATTTCTGGCATCATCAAGTATTTAGTCAGTTTAACTTTCTGACAACATTAAAAATAAATTAAAAAGCAGGGACAAATTACAACAGACTGCATTAAATATCATACCCTGCAAAAATGAATTCTAATTCTAGTTGATCAAGAATAACTTAGTGGACTGCCAAAATTTTAGGCTAAACATCTATTATCTCTATTTTTCTCATCTGAAACATTCCATTTTTCCCTAAATATGAGTAATTCATATATTATAGCTAAATACTCCATGCTCTACATCCTCCATATAGCACAGATCCTCTGGAGCAGGGGTTTCTCCCGTCTAGTTACACAGAAGTTAATACAAAGAGAGAAACAAAGCTCATTTCACATCTAATCAGGAATGAATGAGGGCTCCACTCTGAGATTCAACTTAAGCTTTAAGCTAATTAGCTTTAGGACATAGAAATTACTCACGTATTTAAAGAGAAAAAATTCCTTCTGTGTTTTACTTATTACCACCTTATGTATAGACGATCTAAGACTCAGGATAGTGCCACATACTAGCCTTACAGTAAGCCATTCTATTAGCAATAATAATTAAAAGGTTTACTTTAATTATTACCTGAGAGAAAGTGCCACAACATAGTTTGTGGTACATTTGAGGAATTTAACTACCAAATTAAAAGGAAGATAGCATGGTAGGGTGGGATATAAGCCTGGGAATGAAAATAACCTGAGTCTGAAGCCCAATTCTGTTACTTACTGGCAGGGTGACCTTAAAAAGTTAGACTCTCGGTTTCCTTATCAATGAAATAGGGATAATACAACCTCATGAAGGTGTTTAAAGATTTGAGATAACATATGTGAATGCCTAGTACATAAGAATCTTCAAGAAAAGCAGTTATTATCATCACATCACATGGTCAATAATGAGGTAGGAGAAGTTACTTCTCTAGGAGGCAATATGATTCTTCAATAAGCTCTTACAAGAGTTATGAAGAAAAGCACTACAAAAAACTAAAAATTATGTCATACTGCTCTTCTTCAATATTCATATGTGATATATATATTCATACCATTATTTATATTCAAAGTATATTCATTACTCTTATTTCTCATATCTAGAGGTTTCATTTTATCAATTTAACCACTATAAAATTTAGAAGACTCAGAGTTCTTGTTAGAAGGACCAATGGGCTTGAGATAGGCTTCTGATGGGCAGAGGGAAGTCTCACTGTGTCTTGATGCCCAATGTCTAATGTAGGCCAAATCAGTAATTATTACTTGATGATGTATATGGCTCTATGCCAAGACACTCATTTAAGACATGTACACTTACTATTGTTGGTATTTAGATGAATTTATGAAGTACAGTTATTACCTGGAATATAACTATTTTTCCATCATCAGCTTGAAGATAAAAAGTCCATGAAGAGGTTATAAAGCTCTGAGCAGAGTCCATCATGTCACTCCAGAATGACCTTACCAGAGTTAGAGGGAAGAGTAGATGCATTTTTGGCATCAGGGACATGAGCTTTAAAAAAAAAGGTAAATCATGAGAAATCTATTATTTTTATATATGTATATTTGAGAGCAAACTTAATCAAGATTCCCCAAATCTAGGGACAGGGAATAAAAAGTTAAGTGATTCTACCATAATAACTAGCATTAAACTCCTAGCTTCCTATGCAGATGAACTGTGATAAAGCTTAAGATCCTGGGCTACTTTAATTTGCCACCAAACACACATATAAACTACTATTACCTCTATCAGAGTAACAGGCTTTTGAATCAGACCCAAAATTGTGAAGAATCTTAAGATTTGATTAAATAAGGATTAGCAAGGTCTCAAGAGGTAGAAGGGGGAAGGACAAATTCTACCATTCTCATCTTTAACGCTTTTATGTAAATACATCATGCTATAATGAACATCAGTGGAAAAGGGGAAGGGAAAAAAGTCAACCAAAAGAATATATGCATAAAATGTGAGACATCTGATAGCAGGGCAGGGTGAGGGGAATACCTATGGGCTGAATATATATAGTAAACTACCGATTTTAACATTAATGGGTACCATGTCCCCCAAATTCTGACTTTTTCACTGATTTAGCAGCAGCATGCCCCTCTAGAGCACAAGTATGGGATACCATTTGCTGCACTCTAGGGATGGCTTTGGTTCTGCTATACTTCAAAAGAGAGGCATTATGGAGTAAGAGATCAGTTTGTAGAATCAAAAGATCTATATTCATGATCCAATTTTCCCACTAATAGCTGTGAAATTTTTCATTAATTCAGCAAAGAAGTATTCACTGAGATTATAAATTTTAGCAGATCAGGGACCATGTGTATTTTATTCATCAACATATACCTGTGCTTAAACTGTGTAATCTATATAGGACAGAGGTTAAAAACAGGGTAATA
Organism: Callorhinus ursinus; assembly: GCF_003265705.2. Classification (NCBI taxonomy): domain Eukaryota; kingdom Metazoa; phylum Chordata; class Mammalia; order Carnivora; family Otariidae; genus Callorhinus; species Callorhinus ursinus. The sequence goes on along the minus strand of NW_027397071.1, from coordinate 58,519,866 downwards.
TGTGTGGTATGGAGAAAGGCACCTAACCCAAACCAAGATGTGAAGGGGTTAAGAAGGCTTCACAAAAGAAATGATACCTGCCCTGAATCAAGGGGATTCAACAGAAGGATGGGGAGTAGAAGGAACAAAACCATGAATTAACTCATCATATAAAAATTAAGAACAACTCAGTATGTATACAACTAAGAGAAAAAAATGGCTCTTAAAAATTAGAAAACATGTTTAACATTACTCATAGTAAGACCAACACAAATTTAAAATATATTAAAAGTGATACGTTGTCGGGATTTGGGGAAGAAGGAAAGAAGTGGGTATGGGATTTCTTTTTGGGGTGATAAGAATGCTTGGAATTAGATAGTGATGATGGTTGCACAACTTTGTGAACATACTAACAACTACTGAATTGAATACTTCACAAGGGTGAATTTTATAGTATGTGAATTATATCTCAATTTTAAAAACTGGTACAAATTCCACAGAGGGCAATTTTGCTCTACTTCTCAAAATTAAAATACAGATACCTCTTGCTAAGCAATTCTACTATGATTTTATTCTATAGATGTAAATGTGCGAAGTATGCAACATCACTTATAAGTGAAAAAGATTAGAAACAACCAACATGTCCAAATAAGAGATTGCTTAAATAAATTATGATACACCCACACAATGGATTGTACAATGAAAAACAGAATAAGTAGACATTCTTTATGTATACTTGTATTTTAAAAAAGAAGGAATATATATATATCCTTGTACATGCATAAAATATGTCTGTGTTGGTAACCCTGGCTACATTTAAGAGGAAAACTGAATGGCTAGGAGATACAGGGGTAGGAGATTTTTCACTACATATTCTTTTTACCTTCTGAGTTCTATACCATGTAGCTGTACTTTCTATGCAAAAGTTAATAAAATTAATAAACTTTATCCAGTATGTTTGGAGTATAAAGTATGAGGGGTAGGGAAAAGAGATAGCCTAAGAGAGGTAATCAGGAGCCAGGCCACGATAAGCAGTTTGGACTTAACCCAGTACATAATTGGGGGAGAGGGGGTCCTGAAGCATATAAGACAGGAGAATGACATGATAAGATTTCCACTTAGAAAATAAATATCTGAACACATACTAAAGGATGGACTAGAAGGGGGTGAAGTGGAAAAATAGTTTGCAAGTTTAGTAATACAGATGAGAAAGGAATGATGATCTAAGTTAAGGCAATGGCAGTTGGGGTGAAGAAAAATGACTCTCAACTATCTGCTTCTCTGAGCCTCAGTTTTTCCATATGCAAAATGGGGATAAAAATAAATTCATCACTGGACCGAGAGAAAAAAAACGAAAGAGATTATGGATATGAATGTAACTTTTAACAGTACAGCATTATACAAAAGTAATTATGCAATTGACTTTTCTATTTGCAAACATATAATTTGTTTGCTGAAAACTAATTATAAAATATAACACTAAAACAGTATCTAGTGGGCGATAAACATTTCAATACAAGTCAGTGCAATTTAAGCAGGCAATTCTGAAAGGCAGTATTTGTTTCATACTTGTTCTTGTCTCAGTTCAGCGAATGGCAGCTGATTCTGGCAACCAAGATGGCAAGCATATTGCTCATCAGATTGGGAATATGCTTCTGTACATGCTGTAAGAGAAAAACAGTCAAATTACAAAGAAAAAGAAAAAGAGACGAAGGAAAGGAGAAAAAGGGAAGGAAAGAAAAAGGGGAAGGATAGAAAAGAAGGGATTTGGTGTTTTATAAAAAAAATTTTACTTAAAAAGCATTTCATCAATATGAATTTTCAAAATTTGATAATAGTAGCAAATGTATTATCTTAATAAACCCCATATCTTCTACCTCCCACACGTCAGATATTTCCAGTATAAATCTACTGATTACACACTCAGGCTCAGGCTAGATGATGACATTCATAATAAGGGGATCCTCACCGCTAAGGTTTGCAAAGTGGAAAAAACATGGTCTGGCATCCTGAAGTTTTGGCTCTATACACATTTGGCTGTGTATGTGTCCTGGGCCATGCTGTTTAACCTCTCTAATTGTTGATTTCTATATGCTTAAAATGGAAATGCCATACTTCATGGAGTTGAACAATGTATTTTAGTGATTTACACAAATGTATGACATTACGTTAAGAGTTGGATCACTTTGCTGAGACTCAAGGGTATTCCCATGGCAAAGAAAAATAAAACAATCAGTTTAACACCCTAAATTCAGAGAAACTGAACTTAGAAAATGTTCTACAGCAGGATTCCAAAGTTGAGATGGGTACACACCTTCTTCATTTAGTTCACTACAGCTGGTTCTTTCTTGTGATATATAACACTTTACCATTGTAACAATTCTATTTTTCTTTCCGACCCAGTCATGTATTTGTAATATACTTCTCAAAGGTGCTAGATAATAAATTGAACAGCATTATGCACATATACAGATGGCCAGTTAGGAGACTGAGCCATAAAAAATAAGGTCATGAAATCAAGGAGACTAGACAGGAATCATGGCATAGTGATGTGGAAAAAGGTACCTCCTGCTACACTGAATAAACAGTATAATGTAATGAATGGAGAAAATTCCATTATAGTTTCTTTGAAAAGTTAAATGTCAATTTTGTCTTGATTACAGGGTTCTTTTATTAACCACATCTCTTTCAGCAAAAGGTAAGAACAGTGATTTAAGAGATGACAGATTCTGGTTACTTCTTTTATCAGCATGACCCACAAAGAATACACTATTGAATAGTGAGTCAAAGGCCTGATTCAGTGAAAAAAAACTTGAGCTAAATCAACTGGCCTATGATTGAAAAGCTTAGGAAAATTATACTATCCATTGAAAAGGTAGTGATGAATTATGAGAAGGGTAATTACTACTGCATTTAAACTGAATGCTTGGTTAAACAAAGGTGTCCTATCCACAGTACAAAATCAACACTGTCTCAACAAACAGGAGTAGCCCCCACTTTTCAGGAGCTCATACCTATTTTTGCTAACCAAAAGAAATCCAAAGAGGATTCATGCTTTTATGAAAAAGAAAGCGAAAACAAAGTTCAGCATTTGTTTCGCAGCGAGCCATTACAGAGGCAGCACGCGCTCTCGAGCAGCAAGAGAGGCGCCGCCAAGCTCCTCCCTGGGGAACGCTGCTCCGCATCCAGCCACCAGAGCTTTGGACTGTGTCTGTGAGCATCTGTGTTTTATCTTGATTTTTGTTGTGCCTCTTCGCAAGATGTGTTCTAAGATATCAGAAAGGTCTAGGAGAGGTTATTTTTGGGGCCCGAGAGCACTCAAAAATTTTTCCATGTAAATTAATGGTAATTGCTTCTTTGCTTTATGCCATTTTGGCTCAGGAAAGGTTTCAAAGGAATGCTCTACTTTCCTATAGAGGGGAAACCTAGAGATGAAATTGATAGTCCATGAAATTTCTAGCAGCAGCTGATAAAACTCAAACCTCATAATAATTAAAATACACTAGAAATCAGTTTAAACAATATGCTTGTCATTTTCTGAGGAAAACATGTAAGGAGCATAACACAACCCCCCAAAAACCACAATGTTATACACTGTTAGCATAGCATCTTACCAGATTCACATTCCATTTTGGTCCGATTTAAATCAATTCCATCATCCACAAATTGACAAATTGAAAACAGCCTGCAACCTCTCTGACATGCGTACAACTCCTCTTCCTAGGGAGTTCAAGAAGAAGGAGGATTACCAAAAAAAAAAAAAAAAAATAGTATTTTTCCCTCGGGGGAAAAAAGGTCAAAAAGAAAACAAAGTTAGTAGGGTTTATTATAAAATGTCCAATAAAAGTTTATAACTTTTAGAAAGAAAGAAATATGATAGGAGCCAGGTAATACCCAAGACCTCTGCCATGTAAAGAGGTTTAGTTTCTTATTTTAAAAGTGATACCCAAGAAAGAAGCCTAGTGGGTAAAAACAAAAACAAAAACAAACAAGCAAAAAAAAACTATACCCTTTTCCCATATTCCAAGGTTACATTTTGTTGGAAAAATTTGAAAATAAAAATAACAGTGACATAATTAGAACCTTTAACAGAGGTAGAAATGAATAAGCAAGTATCTTAGGATGAATGGCATACCTCTGCCACATAAATATTTATACAAATCATCAGGCTTCTCAGGAAAAAAATGACTAGCTTCACATGGCAAACAGTGCCATAAAGGCCCCCACAAAGTGAGGCATACATCTATAAAAACGCTTACATGAAAGGTGCTTTTAAACCTGGCTTACTTTAACTAAAAACACAAACAAGACCAAGTGTGGCGTATGGGAAAGGCCTCTGGAATCAGCCAGACCTGGATTAAAATCGTTCAGGTGAGTGACACTGCACATTACCTTACCAATCTAAATCTCAGTTTTCTTATCAGAAAAGCAGATAATAGCTATAAATTATCTCCAAACCTCTCAATAATGCTGTAACATAGCTATTCCTGGTATAGTGCCTGGGACACAGATGGTGCTCAATAAATGGTAGTAGTGTTAATCACAATAATATATTTTTTTAAAACAGAAAACAATAGTTACAGGCATCATTGTCTATCTAAGGGAGCTCAGGATAGGGTCGATTCTTCATTATGGGGAAATGTTAACTGCTTAATAAGACCAATAACAATGTCTTCAACAGGTTTTTGTTAGATGAAGTACATACAGTATTGGACACAAACCAGTACACTTGGGGGAGCCCCCTCAACTTACTGTGTGATCCACTGTGTACAAATTGGCGGGCACCTAATAAGGAAGCAAACAGCATGTGCATATACCAGTTAGCAATCAATGGAAGAGAAAAGTATGCATTTCTTTCCAGCAGAAGGATTAGTAAGATGTATGCAGCAGCAACACCCATTTAGAAGAGATGGCTGCAGCCTGACATTAAACAAGTGTTACATATAATTTTGAAGCTAGAGTGTTTTTGGACCTCAGTTCTAGTTGCATTTATTGTTAAGGTGAAACTGAAAGAATTTTAACAATTAAGATAAATTTCATACCTGAGTAGCTTTTGCAGCTTTGTAAAACAGTGGAAGAATTCTCTTATGTATTTGGAGCATCACATATCTCCTTATACTGCACAGAGGAAGCTTGAGCTCATTAATATGAGCTATATTGCATGCCATTTCGTTTTCAGGTAGGTTTTCTTTTCTTAAACCAAGCCAGTAAAGCCCTCCAGTCTCATTATCAAAAGAGAGTAGGGCATGCTGCAAAGAGCCTAGGTCCAGGAATCAGTCCTGCTTTGAAGCTCAGCCCCACCACTTGTTCTGTACAACCTTGGGCAAGTGACAATCTCTCTCAGTCTCAGTTTCCTTGGTTGTAAGATGGGGACAATACTCTTATGTCAATCTTGACTATGATGAGGATTATACATTTTATGTCCACAATATCATGAATATTATGCTATAAGAGCTAATAAATCGGCATAGTAATAATATATTTAATGAGCACCCACAAAGTACCAGACACCACGCTAACACTTAAGGTATTATACAATGTCCAGCACAGAGTAGGGGCTCAATTGGTAGCCATTAAGAATCATATCCTTATTCCAACTAAGTGTTTCATGTACTAGATAATATTATTATCCTAAGTAAGTATTTCCTGCTCTATGTATCTCAAATGAGTGGCAAGCTTATCTGAAATGTATCTCCTCTGATTTAGAGCACAAGGAAATGGTACTTCCCACCAAATTGAATGCCAGCTAAATAATCAGAAGGGACCTCAATGATACTATTTATAGAATATATGCATTTTCTTTCCCAGAGCTAAGTCAAGCTAACTATTCTCATTATTCAGCACCAATGATACTATTTATAGAATATATGCATTTTCTTTCCCAGAGGAAGTCAAGCTAACTATTCTCATTATTCAGCACCATTATTCAGATACTATATGTACCAAACTGGTTTTATGTGCTAAGAGTGCCACATACATTATCTTTAATCCTCACACCAGCTCTGTAAGGTGTGAGGCGTTGTTTTTTTTTTTTTTTTTTACAGTTGACAAAATGAAGTCGCGAGAAGTTAAGCGATCAGCAAAGATACACAGAGAGTAAAAGTGGAGCTGGGAATGGAACTCAGGCTTGTACGGTTCTAGAGCCCACACTCTTTAAAAATGACCAGGTTGGCTCTAATTAGTTTTGCTGTTAACATAACATACGTCTCTTGTATTTGAATCCAGACAAATTATGCAACTGCATTTTTGAGGAAAGTTAAATGGTAACTATATTGGAATTTTAAAATAACTACTTACAAACAGATATTCTACTTTCTTGCAACAAATAATTAATTCGAAAAAGTCATTAAAATGAGATTTCTATCTTCCAGTTGCAAATACCAGACTGAAAGGCTATGTGAGCTTCTTAATTCATCTAATTTCCTGTAACACACAATGCTTTTTCCTGAACTGCAAAGCACAGTAATTCAGAGGGCCAACAGAAATCAGTGAAATAAGTAAATTAAATATTTTTCATACAACTTTATTAATAGAAGGCAGCACACTGTAGCCAGTTTTAGGACTGAATTCCTACCAGTTCACTACTTCTTAGCTATGTGACCTTAGGCAAGTCACTTAACCTTTCAGAGCCTCAACTGTAAAATCCTACTTTGCATGGTTATGACAATTAGGGATAATGGGTATAAATCTCCCATCAAACTAACAAAGAGTAGACAGTTAATAAATTTTAAGTCCCCCTAACATACAGGGAGCCAAATGACTTTGAGTTCCTGGTGAGAACAGCTCTAATAAATAAGCAAAAATGACTTACAGACATCACATCAATTGTTAAAAACTGTTAAATAGTGGATGTTATAAAAGTACTTGAAATTTCCAGAAACATTTATAGTAGTTAGTTATTTTCCCAGCATTCTGGGTCATACTACAAGTTTGCTAGGAAAATCTCAAAAAAGGAAAAAAAACACAGGAAAACACTAAAAGAATACAAAATAAGTCTCCATTCAATGCCAGGCCAAATAAATCTTAGTGAGTTTCCTTATACCTTCTTAATGACGACAGGTTTATAAGTAGAGAAGAAAGTAATGTGTTTAGGGGGGCAGTACACATTGATTTAAACCTGGAAGTCAGAATCTCTCATTTCTTTCTCCTAATTGCTAAATTGGTGTCTGAAAATTTTAGGATAATCAATCTCCACATTTTTTCTTGAAAATTGATAAACCCCATGCAACATAAAATCCTGCAGTAAACAGACATATGGGAAGTGAAAGCATTTAGAGCTTTTCATTTCAAAGACCTGAAAGCATTTGCAAATAAGGAACATCCTAAAGTTCACTGGCCCTCTCCTCGTGGTCACCTCGTAGTCTGAGAGAGCAAAGAGGGCTAGCCACACGGTTAAGCCAACAGCACAGAGGAGATGAAAGGAATACAAGGAGAAAAAAACCAGTAACAACAGCAAAAGCTCTTACGAAAAAAGCCAGTGGGGGGAAGGGCGCATATATCCAAATTATATATGGGAAAGGGTGGGAAGTCACTGTTGAGTAAACAGAGTTCCTAAGTTGGAAAAAAAAAACACACAAAAAACTTGAGAAGCAGAATGGAATTAAAGGAAAGGCATCAACCGCAGGCGGACGAGAAGTGAAAGCAAGGTCACTCCCCTCGGTAAATTGGGACCCCGACCCCCCCAGGGGCGGTCTCATTTCTATACCTGCGCCACGAATTCCCTCTGTCTTCTGCACTGAACGGTAAGTTCTCTGAATGCAGAAACCTAATTGCTTTTTTTCTAAGCCCCCTCAAGCCCTAGTGGCAGTCTCGCACACAGTAAGTCAACACAGGCGGAAAGCCCTTCCTCTGCGTCTCTCAACTCCTAGGGCTGACTTAATATATTTCATACCAAGGTGGAATTGTCTGCTTGTCTGACTCCCAGAACATACTGTGAGCTCCCGGCCCAGAGAGGCGCTCAGTAAACATGGGTTATGAACTAACCTTTTGTGAGCTTGCATATCTGCTCCTGCCCCCCACCATCCCTTACGCTCCTTGAAAGTGAAGACCCTGCATTAATCATCCATATCCTCCTCCCCATCGGAGTGCTCGTCTCCGCCCAGCTAACTGCCAGGGGAAAGGGGTCATGTCTTGCTCATCTCTGCGTCCCCAGCCTATTATAGGGTGGATGCAGCACAAACTTCCGGTAATTACAGCAGGAGATGGGTGCGGGTAGAATTAGGGAAGAAAACAGGAGCTACACAGGTGGGAGACAGCGGTTGTAGGGTGTAGATTCGACACCCAGTTTCCCAAGCCGACACAAGTGCGAGAGAGCGGAGAGATCGGCTGCCAGGGGAGGGTCGTAGCCCGGTTCGGACGGGCCCTACCTTGGGGTAGGTATGCAAGGGGAAGGTCAACTGACAGGCCCGGTGACAAGACGCCGTATCACCCAAGATCGAGTCAAACGCTTCAGCCGAAGCGGTCCCCGAGCCTCCGGCCAGGGCCATGGTCAGCAGCAGCAGCGGCGGGAGCCCCAGCTGGGCCCTGACCCAGAGGCTCCCCTTCGGCGCCGCCATTTTGTTTCCCTCTGTCACCGTAGCTCAGCTTGTTGCTGTTTTCTTTTCAGGGTTTCCTCCGCCTTCCGGGGCCAGCCCCTTCCCCGCCCCTCAGGCCGCCGCTTCCGCCTCCGCCGTCTCCTCAGCTCCGCCCTGACCCGCCCAAAACTGCCGCCTCCCGCCCCACCTCCCGGTCTACGAACTTCTAGGTTGGCAAGAAGAGATGGATCCAATCATCGCGAGTGTTAGAGCGAACAGGCCTTCCCTGATTCCTTCTCTCCGCGGGGCACGCTGGGACATGTAGTTCACTGCGACCGGCGGCACACGGTGGGGCCGGGAAAGTCGGTCTCGGAGAACTACAGTCGCCCTGGGCGCGCCTCACCCGCTCCTTTGCAGTGCATGCTGGGGAATGTGGTTTGCGGACGTTCCGAGGCGCTCTGAGGTCCGAGAAACCACTGTCCAGTAAGGAAGCGTCAATATAATTCTGACCCCGGCGGCCCAGGCGTGGGTCCTCAGAGGGTGTGCTCTGGAAGGGTCCAGCTGCTGACCGGACTGCTTTTCATGGTGGGTCTCACGTCAGACCGTTGTTAGTTTCCCCTTCCTGGGTCCTGCGTGCTGAGGGTAGAGGAAGATGGTGTTTTCCCTTTGCGCAGTGATCCAGGGCGCGACAGTTCGTGGTGGGGTCCTCGGACCACCGAGCAGTTCCTGGAGATGGCTGCTTGTTGTGAAGATCCGCTGAGATCTGGAGGTGGTGGTTGGTTGCTCGTTTCTAGGGGGACCTTTGGGATTGTGATTATGGTGCGGTGGTTGTTAATATTGAGCCTCATGGAACCCAGTGGAACTAAACCCTGCCTCAACCTCACCTAAGTTGAAAAAGGCTTTTAGAAGTCACCGGGTTCAATGCCTGGCCCAATATTGGAATCCCCTGCACAGCGTGCACTTCTGAAAGTTGGGCACCTCCTAACCCAGGAATTACACCGATCATGTATAACAGTTTCAGTTCTTAGGAAGATGTTTCTTTTCCAAGACGAAATTTTCTTTCCTGTAAATTCTACCCAACAGTCCTCATAATTCAGGAATGCTTCCAGAATAGAAGTCCATTGTGTCACTTTAGGGAGAACACATCACAGCAGTTGTTATGACGTTTTAGAATCTTCCCTCTTTCTTGAGCAGAAAGCGCTGCAAGCACGTGAAGGTAGCTGGCAGTCCTCTAGCAATGGATAAATTCGTCATTCGAAGGCCTAGAATCCAAAATAGTCCTCAGAAGAAAGATCCTGGTGGAAAGATTTACAAGCAGGCCACGATTGAATCTCTGAAGGTGAGAGGGAGAGGGGATCTGGGGCTAGAGAAAATGTGGAAATGGACTGTGGTAGCAAGGCGGTGCGGAGTTCTACTGTGGAAGACCTATGAATTCTTTCTTGCTAGGCTTTCTCCCCAAAGTGTTCCGGACCACTCCTAATTTGTTTCCTCCCTCCTCTGTACAGACTTTCATTTATCAATTCCCACATGCACTTTTGTTACTCTTCTGATTACTTTGGCTTATGGTATGTTTTGCTGGCTGAGAGAACAAGCCCCCTAAGTTATTTTTTTTGCAAGATTTTCTTGTCTATTAGGAATGTTAAAGTATCAAATATGATTCTGTGTACTCTGTACAAACTCAGTAAGGCTGGGTGGTGATATTCTATTTTCGTGTCTTATTGGCCAGAGCTGTATCACATGGCCTTCACAGCTATAGTTGAGACTGGGAAACAGACTGTGTTAATGGACTCTTTGCAACCTCTACATGTCTGATTTCTGTTCGCAAAGAAGAGGCAAGGAATAAATACAAGATAGACAATAATGAATCAATGGGCATGGGTACCCAATTAATGATAAAGTAAAAATTATTTCACTAAAAACAAACATATTTGTAATTGGTTCCCTTTGCCTCCTTGACATTTTACATTTCTGGTCTTTTCAGTTTCCTTTGTTGGTTTCTCCTCCTCCACCAGACTCCTAATATTTGTGCTCCCCAGAGCTTTGTCATATTTTATGTATTTGGCCAGGGTAACCTTATTTATCTTAAGGCTTCCCGTGCTGATGACTGCCAGACTTGTACTTCGAGCCTAGATCTCTGATGGTGAGAATGATATCTGGGGCTAAAGAAGGTGTGCACAGGGCTGTGATAGCAAGGTGGCGTTCTGAGTACTTGACCTATGTACTCAGTTGGACTCCTCTTCTACATGTGCCACAGGGTTACCAGACCCAGATTAGAAAGCAGTGCAGGGGTGTATAAACAGAAGCCCTGAGTTCTAGGCCCTCCGGTGCAACTGGGTGGTCTTTAGCAAATCATTTCCTTACCTAGGATCTCACTTTGTCCTCATCTGTAAAATGTGGGGTCGAACTTTATCAGTATTTTGTTTTTAAGATTTTATTTATTCATTTGAGAGAGAGAGCATGAGCCAGGGTGGAGGGGCAGAGGGAGACGGAAAGCAGACTCTCTGCTGAGCAGGGAGCCCGCCATGGGGCTCCATTCCAGGACCCTGGGATCACAACCTGAGCTGAAGGCAGGCACTTAACTGACTGAGCCCCCCGAGCACCCCTATTAGTATTTCTTCAAAGGAACATTGTTGTCATGTGGGGCAAGGTAATTCTTCATTATTTGGAACTGTCCTGTGAGTTACTGAACATTGAGGCTTCCTGGCCTTCAGACACTAAATGCCAACAGCACCTCCCATTGTGATAAGCAAAACTGCCCTCATGTATTTCCAGGTAGCCCTTGGTTGAGATCTGCTGAATTCTAGATGGTCTTTAAAAATCTCTTCTGGTCTTGGAGTTTTGTGCATAATCAAAATTTTCAACGGTCTCTGTTTTGTCAGAGTACTCATGGAGTTGTATACAACAGTGACTCTCAAAGACAGATGGTGGTGGGCAGGATTGTGATACCAAACTGGAAGAAAAAGAGAAGGGTAGTAATTGAACTACTCATACACTCATATACAAACATCCAGATTCTAATATACTTCCACCTGCCTCTTCTCCCCTCTGTGTCCCCACTTATGCCCCAATTGAGAGTCCCTGTGTGAAGCGGATATATCATGTGAAGGTTATGGAAGCAGAATAAGCAATAGGCGTAGAGAGAATGACATTCCTCTTAAATGCAGTAGCTTTTCTTCCAAACCTGTTCTTTATTCTCCTGTATTTACTTTATTTATTTACTTATTTTTATTTACTTTTTTAGAGAGAGCACATGAGTGTGAGCAGGGGAGGGGCAGAGGGAGAGGGAGAGAGAGAGAGACTCTTAAGCAGACTCCATGCTCAGTGCAGAGGTCATGACCTGAGCTGAAATCAAGAGTCGGACACTTAACCAACTGAGCCACCCAGGTGCCCCCTCCTGTATGTACTTTTAAATCCATATACCAAGTAACTGGAACTAGAAACTTGGAAACCATCCTTAACTCTTATATCCAGTTTTCAGTTCTGCCTCCTAAAAATCCTCCTTGTCCTTACATCTCCCACTTTAAATTTAAAACTCTCTCATCTAGGGGTTCCTGGGTGGCTCAGATGGTTAAGTGTCTGCCTTCGGCTTGGGTCCTGATCCCAGGGTCCTGGGATCAAGCCCCACATTGGGCTCCTGGCTTGGCGGGGAGCCTGCTTCTCCCTTTCCCTCTGTCTCGCCCCCTGCTCGTGCTCTCTCTCTCTCTGTATCTCTGTGTCTCAAATGAATAAATAAAATCTTTTTAAAAAAATAAAAAATAAATAAAAATCTCTCATCTAGAGCAGTGCCATGGTCTGGTAACTTGTCTGTCTGCCTTTGGCATCCTCTCTCATTCTCCCTTCCACACTTAAGCCAGAGAAATAAAAAAGACAGTTTACTCAGGTCACTTCCCTGCCTCATCCTTCAGTGGTTTCTCGTTACCTATCGATGAAGACATTTCTTTACATGGCACCCAAGGCCCTCTGTGAGCTGGTACCTGCCTGCCTCATCCCCTGCTGCTCTTCTTGTTTACATTCTATCCAGTGTCAGCCACTCACAATTTCCCCATGATGGTGTGGTGTTTCATACCTCCATACCTTTGCATATGCTGTCCTGTTTGCCTGGAATGGCCTACTCTCTTGGCTTGGTGGCAGTATAGTGTGGTAATTAAGAACACAGACTCTGGAGCCAAACTGCCTATGTTTAAATCCCAGCCATGCCACTTATTATTTGTGTGACTTGGGCAGGTTATTTAACCTCTCTGTGTTTTTATCTATAATGATAGTATCTATTTTATAAGGTAGTTATGAAGGTTGAGGGAGTCAATATATATAAAGTGCTTGGAACAGAACCTGACACATACTAAGTAATGTGCAAGTGTTTGCTGTTATCATCAATTTATGACTTCCTATTTGTCCCCCATGACCTAGTTCAAGTGTCTCCTCTACTGTGAGGCTTTTCCTGATCACCCTTCTGTCCCCCAGACGGAAAGCCAATCTAATCATTCCCTTCTCTAAGCCATCCCTGTATCTTTTTTTTTTTTTGAAGGATTTTATTTATTTATCTGTCAGAGGGAGAGAGAGCACAAGCAGGGGGAACAGCAGGCAGAGGGAGAAGCAGGCTCCCCGCTGAGCAGGGAGCCCGATGTGGGACTTGATTCCAGGACCTTGGGATCATGACCTGAGCCGAAGGCAGATCCTTAACCGACTGAGCCACCCAGGCATCCCATGCATCCCTGTATCTTAAACATGCCACTGTCATTGCCCTTATTTGTGCTATATTGTATTTTTTTAAATGCTCTACCGCACTACACTCTGAGCTTCTTGAAAGACTACATCTTACTGAATTTTGTGTCCCCAGTACTCTGCACAGGGTTTGGTACATAGAAGATCACAGTGCATTTTTCTGAATGACCGAATGAACTAAAACTCTAAAAGCCTTGGCATGGCATATGAGACCCTTCCTGTTCTACCCCAGGGAGCCTTCTCATTCCATCCCTTATAGCTCCCCTTTTCCAAGAATGTATTCCAGCCACACCCCATATATTGGTCTCTGTATGAATCATTCTCTTTCATGTTTCCAGGGATTTGACTTGATGCTGGTCCCTTTTCCTGGAAAACCTTTCTCTTTCTTTTTATGGAGACGGCTCTACTCATTTGTGAACCCACTCAAGTGTGACTTTCCCTGTGAATCCTAGATTATAAATTTCATGAATACAGGGATGTTGGGAATTTTATTTACTTCTGTATCCTTGGACCTGTCACAGTGCTTGGCACATATTAAGTGGTCAATAAGTATTTGTTAAATAAGTGAATGTTGAAGTGCTTTCTGGGTCCATTGGGGGGAATTAATCCTTCCCTCTTCAATACTGTCTTAGTACTTGGTTCAGATATCTCTCGTAGCACTTACCTCACTGTATTTTAATTATCAGATTACCTGTACTTTTCTGTAGTCTACTATAAACTCCTGAGGATCACAGTATCTTACTAGGTTCTGATTCTGCTCCAAGACCTAACGCAGCGCCTGCTACATTGTAGGTAAAAATTTATTGAATCAACAGTAATCGTTCTTATTTGGGGATGCCTTTGCAGGGTCTGGGTAGGAAACTATTTAACAAATATTATTGCAAAACAACTTTATTTATTATGAGAGCTAAATAGATAAATGCACATCAAAAGGGCTAAGCATTGTGCCTGGCATGCAGTAAAACTGATCAATAATTTCCTGTTTTCATGTGTGGAAAAGGAAAGGCTTGTGTAGGAAAACTAGAGCCGGGGCCAGTGATGAGGAGAGCGACAGTAATGATTACCGCCAGCGTTTATGAGCCCGTTTGTATGGGCCAGGAATTGTGCTAAGTGCTTTGCATGCATTAACTCTTTAAATTCTAATAACGGCCCTGTGAAATGGATGCTTTTATCATTTAGATTTTAGAGATGAAGAATCTAAGGCACAGAGAGATTAAGTAGCTTGCCCAAGGTCATGCAGCTGTAAGTGGCAGAGTTGGGATTGGAACTAGACAGTCTGGTTCCACTGTCTGCCCCCTCTAGGGTGAACTAAGAAAGTGGAGATTTCTGAATGTCAAGCAGAGGAGGTATAACAATCTTGGAATATTAGGAACATTGGACTTCTGTTATCGGTTTATTACAAGTAATTTTGCCATAGCCTTATCACATTGAATAAAAGTGAGACCCAATAGAGCTTGTGTAGTATACATTTGAATGGTAACGGTTAATTTGGTTAATCTCTTCTTACTCCCTTTCAGGGAAGGTGATTTGTTCTGTTGGTTGCAATCGGAGGTTTTTTTTTTAAGATTCTAGGATGTGCTAATTCTTTCAGGTTTAGTACTTGAGAATGCTCTGTAAACCTTTGCTGCTTTTGTAGGACTGAGCAGCCAATAGATTGTCCCCTGCCCCCTCTGGTGGGATGGTTTCCAACTTGTCAAACTTGACTTTCCAGCCATCCACAACTTAAGACCAGATGGTATAGGAGAAGGCACATTTTCTTTCTGATGATAACCTTTCCACTACTTGTGTAGCTCCCCCTTTGATACCTTGTGTCCACTTCCCTTGTTCCTCTAAATAATTCAGAGAACAACTTGAAATACCTGTTTTGGGACCCATATTTGGACAGAAATAAGGAAACTTTCTTGGATATATATGGAATTCTTCTGTTTTGGAATTGACTGTAGATTTTTCTATTTCTGACCTAAAATTTCAGATCTGAAAACTATACTGGACTTCAGTCCTTAAGGGTAGAGATGGCTTTGTTCAATTATACCTACTGTGCACTGGGGAGAGGGAGACAAATAGATTGTTCATACCCTCAAATGGCTTATAGTCAGAGGGGAAGACAGCCTTATAAGAATGTATGTGCATAAAATGCAGATACAGTAATAATAAAAGTATGTCCACATTACAGAGGACCCAAAAGGGAGTGTGGTCAGATTTGGTAGGAGAGAGTCAAGAAAGGCATCAGAAGAGGGGATGCTTGAAAAGAGTCTTAAAATATAAATAGGTATTTATCATATGGTTGAGGCAAAAAAAAAAAGAGCATCCCGGGCAGAGGGTGTGAAATACTGCAATTCATTTAGGCAGCTTCAAATAGTTTTCTATAGCTGGAGCAAATTATGAGGCTGAAAAAGATGTCAGGAGCCAAGTCATGTAAGGCCTTTTATGCCATGCTAGAGTTTGGGTTTCTATAGTTTCCATATACTGGAGTGGTCTGATGTGGAATCCCTAACCTCATTCCAACCATGTAGAAATGCTGATGAAAAGTCTCTAATACAGAGCTGAGCTTGAAAGCAAGAAAGAGAAATCCTCAGATGCCAGGAAGAGAGAGGAAATTCAAACCCTGAGCTTTAAGTGGGAGCTGAAGCTAAACAGTTTTATGAAACCATTTATAATGCTTGGGGTGTGAGGTATTAGGGCCAGTATAGGAACTGCAGATAAGGCCTCAGGCTAACAATTCCCACTTGCAGCTGGGAGCCAAAACAGGTCTACCATGTTTGTGAAAAATGAACTTGAAAAATTCCATCCACTAGTCCAAGGAAACAGCATGAAGACTGTGATCTTCTCAGGGGTTTTGGATGGAAAAGAATTAACTACAATAAATTAGAACCCAACACTTATTACTATGCATAGTTTTAAATTTATACTCTGGGCAAAACTGAAAAAAAAATAGCATAAAAACTCGTATAGAAACAGAGAAATCCAGAGGCTTTGGCCAAAGCAAATGTGAGATTTCCCTGTTAGAACACCTCACAACCTAGGGCACCAGATTCCCATAGAGAACAGTTTCCATTAAAGATGAACTCACGGTCAGAATTACAAACTCTCCAAGAAAATTCATTTCCCAGAGGGAGAATGAGCAGACAGAGATAAATAATAGCATTTCTACCCCAAGAAGTGGCGACAAGAGTACAACCTCAAAGAGATCTTTATGGGAATTTTCACAGTGATAAAGAAAAGACGTTAGACAGTATAAGAAAAGAATAGGATAGTATGAAAAGAAAGTGGGCAGATTTTGAGGAAAATATTAAGTCATCTGAAGAAAAAATTGCTGACGCAGAAACACATTAAATAGGTTAAAAGTAGACAGGCTATAGCTACAGAGAGAAATAGTGGATTGGAAGCTCGATGTGAGGAAATCACTTAGACTGTGTCACAGAGAGATAGAGAAAAAGATGAAAGAACAGTTAAGGTACACGAAGGACAGACAGTCGTTTATATTTCTAATAGGGGTTTCTACAGTAGAGGCTTATAAGGAGGCTACTGATACAGATTTCACTGAGCGTACATCTTAAAAATTGAAAGGATGAACACTAAAATGATAGCAGTAGAGTGTATCATTTCCAAACCATAAAGAAGAACAAGAGCAAAGAAAACTTAAACTGTTAAAATCAAAGATAGAAAAAGAAGCAAAGAGGAAGTGTATCCAGTTATATCAGTAACCATCATAAATGCAAATGGATTAGGCATGCCTGTTAAAAGACAGAGATTCTCAGATTGGATGGTGGATGGGGGCAAAATAAAGCCACCATAGGCTATTTTAAGCATAATGACCCAGAAATGTTGAAAGTTAAGAGATGGAAGACAATATTGAATGTGTCATAGGCAGGAATTCATCCAAGCAGTGTTTATAACTGGAAAAAATATTAGGTGGGGGGTACCCTAAATATCCATTAGGGGAGTCGATTTTAGAATTCTAAGACATTTATATATAAAAATAATGGAATACTATTCATTACTATTAAATGGATCAACTGGGTTTATGTCTATCAGTATGAATGAATCGAGAAAATATAATGAGTGAAAAAAGCCTTTTGCAGAATGATATGATATTTATACTTTACACCTTCTTCCTATTGAAAATATCCCCTTACCTGGTTTCATTTATTTATTTTACATACCATTTAACACTAATGATACTGCTTTGTACTGTAGCAGATCATAACAAAGGACTTGTCGCATTTTTGGCTAAAGCACCTAAAGGCTGAGAACAAAGCAGAGTGTTCCCAAATGAGATTCTAGACTGCAGAACTTATGAAGGCAGTACGTGAAAACCAATTTTGGAATCCTGACCGTATCACCTAAAAGGAAGAGAGGAGGAAAAAAATAAAGGAAGAGAGGAGAGAGAGTTCCTTTGGATAAAGTGGGAGGGCAGTGGTATTTTCACTTGGAGAACTTGACCTCTGTTCCTGGAGCTGGTGGACACAGAGACCAGACCTGTGCCTGGGAAAGTCTAAAAACAGAGTGGCTGTATAGGAAAGCTGTTAACCCTTAGAATTCTTCAGGGCAAAGGTGTGGGTACAGCAGAGAAAATGCTGGCTGGCCTGGAGTAGAAATAAAGGGCTTAGGTTCACAAGGATCCTTGGAAGGACAGTGACACCCCTATAGAAAGTGTGTAAAGTGGTTTGCCAAAAACCGGGGACTTGTAATCGGCTGGCTGGAAGAGGCCTGGCCAACATTACCAGAACTGCAGGTGAGGTCTCAACGATGGGAGCTCTTCAGGGAACCACAGAAGCATCCCAATACAAGAAAGGGTCAGCTTTACACATCTGCTGAGTCTAGAAAGCACACTAAAACCTGATTAGTGGAGTATCACAAAAGAAGGGAAGGCTTTCCCTGTCCCTTACCGCGCCTCTTCCCATCTTCAAACTTGGAAGGGTCAGAGGTCAAAGCAAACCAAGCAGATGGGGGAGCAAGGGAAGCAAAGATGGGGAGAGGAGTCAGACATCTCCCACCGTGGGCTGCTAGGCTGGAAGCAGACCCCAGCCAGGGAAGGGAATTGAGACTTTTTTTTTTTTTTAGTTGCTTTTTATTGAACTATAATCTGCATATGGAAAAGTGGACAAATCATGGGTGTACATTTTGACAGATTTTCACAAAGTGAACACACCTGTGTCACCAGTATCCAGATCAAGAAACATTACTGGAATCCCAGAAGCGCTCTGTGCCTTCTTCCTTTCCCTAACTGGGCCTACCTCCCCCAGGGTAGTAACCATGCAAGATAAGATTTCTTTTGGTAACTATAAAAGCAACTTTATTGTTTTATCTTTCATGTTAATTTTTTTTAATTCTTAGTCAAAATAATTTCACAATTACAGAACAGTTGCAAGATCACAAAGAACTTCCCCATCCCCTTCACCCAGATTCCTTGTTTATATTTTACACTTAATGCAAAGATGTGTATCAACTTTAAGTTGGTGATTTCTTTTAGAAACAGGAGAGGAATGAGTTTAGTGAAGGATGTAAGGAGACAAACTTTAGAATGTTTTGTTACTTTATGCAAAACAGCAAAATGTTAAGTTTTTCCAATTATAAATATTCTACCTTTTTATGTGTTTGAAGTTTTAAAATTTTTTTCAAATAAGAGAGTTTGAATTTTATCATCTAGGAAGTGGGGAGCTGTTGAAGAAAGCTTTTTATTGTTGAAATAAATATGCCTTTATGACTTCCTTGCTCTCTGTCCTTGCCTGTGAATTAAGACACTTAAGTGAGCTGTAGGGTTGATTCACCTTAGTATCGTTTTTCTTTTCTTCTCATCCTTATTGCCTCTCTCTGCTAAGTGCCCAGCGGTGTCTGACATGGTTAGATTAAAACTTGCACTTTTCCTAATAGATGTAACTCTCTTCCTGATTTGCAGTAAGCGGGACCTGCTTTTAAGCAATTACCCATCATTTGGGGCCATCATACACACTGTGCTTTGGTTCAGGTCATAATCAATAATTCATATGTCAATAGGAGCCCCATTAGCTCAGGTGAAAGCAGATGTTTTTCTAATGAAAATGTTCCATTTTCCAAATGACTTTTCTTTTTCCCAGAGAGTTGTGGTTATAGAAGACATAAAAAGATGGAAAACTATGTTGGAGTTTCCTGATCAGACCAGAGAGAATCTCGTTGAAGCTTTACGAGAATTAAAGAAGAAAATACCTTCCAGGGAAGTGTTAAAATCCACAAGGATAGGTATGTTCTTTCTGAATTTTATGAAAAGTGCTTATATTTTGTCTCCTTCCTTCATCTTTTTCTTCCTCCCTCAAACATTAAGTTGTTTATCATATCAGCACTTCTCAAACTATCTGTGATGAAGGACTGTTGTTTAAAAAATTCTCCATTGGTTGCAGACCAATATTTTTATGATATATAATAAAAATTGCCAGAAAAAGAAAATATACAAAATACATGCCCTGCTTTTTTGTTGTTGTTGTTAGATTCAACAGATACAGAATTACTCTGTCAAATTGCTTTCAAAGTTTCTAAATGCTTACTTCAGTTTCTGTACTTAACTCATGGCTTGGTAACCAACAGTGATCTAAGGATAACTTTTTGAGTGTGTTTTGCTGCTGGGTGTTCAGAAATGTCTGACACATGGTTTATGACCTCTAGGAACTTAGGGTTTGGTGGGAGAAACAAGCATGTAGACGATCAGGAGCAGAAAATACTGTAGGTTATAAACAAAAGCCTATAAATAATATCCTGGATGTCATTCTGATCTGTACAAAGTACGTGCTGGCACCGAGGACAGAGCAGTCACTTACATCTGGGGGATTCAGAAAAGGCTTCGTAGAAGAGAGGACATTTCAGCTAGATCTTGACGTTAAATCTGGGCTTTTCTGTCTTGAGTAGAAATAACTTGCAGAGTGTGGTTTGTAAAAACAAAATGATAGCAACATTTGCCGCTACATCATTTATTATAGCACTGAGATACTTAAAAGGTAAGTCAGGGACTTCGTTGAATTGCCACTTTAGTACAGTACACAACTGTGAATAATATTCGGGGAGGGCCAACATGTGTTCCTCAAGCTGCTCCCAACTCCCTAGGGAGCCCAAGGTAGTCATTCACAGCTGCTGTTGTTGGCCTCGCTAGTGCAACCATTGCCTTCTCTGCCTCCCCTTGACCTCTTGCGCATGAGAAGCAGAAGAGAGAGCAGCTTCAGACTGGTGCTAACAGCTGGCAAGAGCTATGTGAAATCCCCCGGAGGGCCCCCCAAGAGTCTGGAGAGTTGCACCCCTGTAATATAAACCAGAATCTGAGAAAATTAGATGCTTAAAGAACATAAAACCCTATCGTTATAGCCAAGGAGATTCTCCCATCTGCTGCTGGATTTTCTCTTTATAGGTTGTGGTCACTAGAGGGCAATAAGACCATTCATATGAGCCGGTAAGGTATCTCCACCAGTAGAGGGTACTAGTGATTAATATTTTATGACATGTATATATGTACATGTGTGTGGATGTTCATATTTCGGCACATTTCTGATTAGGTCTTAAATATCAATGGAATTGTCCTACAAATACAGAACAGATGATCATTTTAAAAAATATATTTCTGTTTGTGGGGCACCTGGTTGGCTCAGTCAGTAGAGCATGTGACTCTTGATCTTAGGGTTGTGAGTTCAATCCCCACTTTGGACATAGAGATTACTTTAAAAAAATTATTTCCATTTGTCCTTTAAGTACAGTTGTGAGTGTATTTTTAAGAATGTGTGTGTCTAATGTTCATAGATTTCAATTCAAGGATCATAATGAAACCATAACACTTGGTTTGACTTAGGAGGAGCTGGAACGTATCCAACTTTTGAGTCCTGACCCTACCCCAAGCCCTCCCTAAACCTGAGGTTGTATGGAATATAGGGGTTTCTTGGTTCCTTTGTAGTTACTTCAGTTGCTAGGGCTGAAGATTCATTTGGATCACTGCCTGAGAATGTTTACATTCTTCCACCTTTAGCCTCCTGCCTGTCCCTATCCTGTGGGCTATAAGGGACACATATTTATGGACTACTTTCTTTGTGCTTGGAACTGTGTTGGCGTAATAATGAAGGAGACAGATATTGTCCCTACCTTTTTGGATCCTGCAGTCTAATGGAAGGACAGACAGTTTAACAAGACTTTATCATACAGTGTGATGAGTGCTCTGATGATGGGTAGAAGCTAGCCAACAGAGTATACGCGTTGGAAGTAGAGAAGAAGGTGTTGAAGAACATGTTAGGCAGTGGATAACATCACGTGAGCTGTATGGAGGGCTGAAGGTGGGGGAGAACATGATGCATTCCAGAAACTAGAAGTTTGGTGTGTTTGAAATGTAATAAGCTGGAAAGAGTGTGGCAAGAAGTGAAACTGGAGAGACAATCTTGACCAGATGGAGAAGGCTCTTTGTAAGTCTGCTTGGTCTTAGTGTGTGTATTAGTTATCTACCCCTGGGTAAAAATTCCCCCCAAATTTAGCAGCTTAAGTATTTGTTATCTCACATAGTTTTTCTGAGGGTCAGGAATCTGGAGGCTGCTTATTTGGGTGGTTCTAATTCACGGTCTCTAAAGAGGTTACAGTCAAGCTGTTGGCTGGGGCTGTAGTCATCTGAAAGCTTCACGAGGGCTTGAACATCTCAAAATGGCTCACTCACAGGACTGCTGGTAGGAAGCCTCCGTTCTTCATCATGTGGGCCTCTCCTTATAGCTGCTCATGACATGGCAGCTGACTTTCCCCAGAACAAGTGATCCAAGAGAGAACAACCAAGATGGAGGCCACAGTGTCTTTCATAACCTAATCTTGGAAGTGGCATGCTGTCACTTCTGTCATATTCTGTTGCTCACACAGACCAACCCAGGTAAAATCTGGGGGGGCAACTGCATACAGGTTATGAATACCAAAAGGTAAGGATCATTGGAGGTTATTAGTAGACTGGCTACTGTAGCACATATTTCTCAGATATTTTACTTCCCGGATCTGCAGATTTATGTTCATTTATAGAAATTTTACAGCCATTATCTCATCAAAAGTGGCTCTCTCTCATTCTCACTATTCCTTCATTTTGGGATTCTACAGTTAGAAGTATGTTAAGCCTTTTATTTTCCAAACCCCTTAGCTTATCAGTCATCATCCTATCTCCTTAATCTCACAGAATTCCAGGAAATTTCTTCAGATATATTATCTTCCAAGTCATTAATTCTCTCTCCAGCTCACTCTAATCTGCTGTTCAGCCTGTTGATGGAGTTTCTTTGTTTCAAAGCCATTTTACATTTTTACAAGTTTTCCCCCCAAATCTGTCTCTTTTCAATAGTATTTGTACATCCTTGTCATTGTGCCTTTTATTTCTTTATTTTTTAAAGGTTTATTTACTTATTTGAGAGAGAGAAAGTGAGAGCCTGCGTGCACAAGTGGGGGAAGGGCAGGAAGAGGGAGAAAGAGAATCCTCAAGTATACTACCTGCTGAACATGGAGCCCAACACGGGGGCTTGATCCCAGGACCCTGAGGTCATGACCTGAGCCAAAGTAGACACTTAACCCACTGAGCCACCCAAGCGCCCCTGTGCCTTTTATTTCTTTAAGTATTAATATATGGTTCTTTTGTATTCTTCATCTGACTATTCTAGTACTTGTAGTCCTTGAGGATTTACATCTTTGTTTCTTCTGACTCTCATAGTGCTTGCCTTTCCATGTGCTCGTTGATTTTTAATTGTGAGCTCATTTTTTTTCTTTTAATCTATGGGAATTCTGTCAGGTTAGGTTGGAGCTTCCCTCTAGAGGGGATTAACTTTTTTTTAGTTTCTGCCAGTAGTCAAGGGCCACTTCTGACCTGGAATACTTTAGCATACCTTGCAAGGATCCCAGCTCAGTATCAAGAGTCCCATGATTAGTTCTCCCACTTCACCACTGGCCCAAAGTTAAGTGTTTCAGCAGCATTGCTGTTAACATCACCCCTTAGGATAACCCTACTCCTTTAGCCTCTGCTTACGTTTTTGGAGGAGGGAATGAGGTGACTTTTATCCAGAATCTAGTTTATTGCAGTGCAAGGGTAACTTTAGTCCACCATAAAGCCTGACATCTTAAGGGTAATAGGTGGTTGTTATTGAAGGGTTTTGAGTAGAGGACTGACATATTCAGATTTGCATTTTAGAAAAATCTGTCTACCATGTGGGAAAAATGTTGGAAAGAAGCAAACCTAGAGTCAGGAGGCCTGGTTAAGAAGCAATTAAAATGTCTAGGTGAGAAGTGAGAGCAGCCTGGATGGGATAATCATCATGGGGATGGAGCCATGTGCTTGGGATCAAGAGATGTAAATGGAATAAAATCCAAAGGACATAGACATTGATTGGATGTTGGGAATGAAGATAAAGAAATGAAGGTTGAGGCCCAGATTTCTAATGTGGGCAAATTGGTGGATGGCAGTACTGCTTATTACCATAGACGTGGGGGCAATAATAAGTTCAATTTTAGACTTTACTGTATTTGACATACTGTGGAACATCCAAGTGGAAATGTCTAACAAGACATTGGACGTACAAGACCGCAGCTAAGGAGAGACCACAGCTAAGGAGAGACCGTAAATACCTATTTGAGAGTCATTATCGGCATATAGTTAGAAATTGAGGCAATAGAAATGGGTAAGCTTGTTCAGGGAGAATGTATAAGAAAAGCTAAGAGCCAAGTCCCAAATCCTGAGGCACACCAATCTTGAAGAGACTTGTATAAGGAAACTGAGAAGGTATGACCAGAGAAACAGAAGGGAAACAGGAGGGAATGCTGTCATGCAGTGGAAAGGAGTAGGGTATTTGCCGGGGGGGGGCAGCGGCAGAGGTCAGCATGTCAATTGGTGTCAAAGGGCCAAATAAGTGAAATCTAGAAATTGCATTTTGGATTTTGCAAAGTAAGGTCATTAACGATTTTGGTAAGGACAGTTTCAAAGGCAAGGTTAGGAGCAGAAGCTTGAAGAGAGAGGAGGAGGGTAAGAAAATGAAACTGACAGTAGATAACTTTCAAGAAGTTTTGTGTTGAAAGAAAAGAGAGAGGCAGCAGTATCAGAAAGGGAATGTGGAATGGAAGAAAGTTCTGATTTTTGGAAGAAGGGAGACTCTGACCTGCTGAGTGACAGGCTCTCAGAGGGACCTTGTCTGAGAGAATGGACTGGCTTCAGTAAGGCCTGACTGAGGAGGTGAGAGGGAATGGGGACGCCAACATGCCTTTCTCTGTGTTGTCCTCTCCTCCGGCGCATTTCGTCTGCCTTCAGACTCTTTAATTGTCTGCCACCTTTTCCAGCCACCTGTTTCTCTTTTATAGCCACATTCCTTTAAAAATGATTGATACTCACAACTCCCATTCCTGCCCCTCCCGCTCCTTCATTAAACTCTGTTCTGGCTTCTCCCACACCACTGTTCTTCCCTCACGGGACACGAGTGATTTCTTTCTAACCAAATCCAATAGTCTTGTCTCATTTCTCATCTTCCCAGAACTGTGAACTTGAGACCATTGATTTACTCTCTTTTCTGTTGACATAAGTGACACTGAACTTGTTCCCAATTCTATTTTTTTATATATATGTTTATATATATATATGTTTTTATATGTCTATTTCTTTTTTATGTGTTTTTATCTGAGTTTATAATGACTCATTTATTTGCTTCTTTGTTTTTTATTTGCTAACTAGCAACTCTATGTCCGCAGGACACTGCTCTTTTATTCACCAGTGCATTTCAAGCATTAGTGTGGCATATAGCATCAGCTCAGGATATACTGATCAAATCAGTGAAAATGACAAGGACAAAGATTTTCTCCATGGCTCTTTCTGCCTTTATATATCCTGCTTCTTGCCTTTCTCTGTTTCTTCCTTCTTGTCCCTGTCCCCTAACAGAGGGTGCTGTTCCATAAATCTCAGACCTCAGTCAGCTGCTTTAGAAGTACTTAACCAGAGAGCTTGTCCACTTCTGCAGTTTAACTGAGGTGACTTAATTCAGGTGAATCTTGGATACACATCTCCTGTCCTCATTAATTTTTGAATCTTAGACTTTTAGAAATGTTCTGATTTATATTCCTGCTACTTTCATAAAGTATTACTAATTTAATAGGTAAAAATAGCATCTTGTTTTCATTTGCTGCATAGAATGGTTTTCTGTGTTTATTGGCACTTTATCCTTTTTTGTGAACTGTTTGTATTACTTGTCCATTTACTGTTGAGATCTTACCATTTTTGTTATCTCTTTCTGAAATCTATAAAGTCAATGTCATAACGCTTTTAAATCTTAGCTACTTCAACTTATAAACAAAGAAACTCTGGCCCAGAGAGATAAAGTGACTTATCCAGGGCCACTTAGTGAGGTTAGCACCAGAAATGTAATGAGAGCCCAGGTCTCTTGGGGCAGGGTTCTTTCCTGGTTAGCGGACAGACTGCCATTGTGCCCTGGACCCCAGCCATATGTGCCTTTATTTTATCAGAGCATTTCTCTGGGTTCTGCCATCTGCTCAAACTCACCTCTTTTAAGTCAGAATTTCGTGCCTTTTCTTATGTACCCCAAATGGGAGTTTTCTCCTAGTATCGCCATTTTAGTCAACATCCCTATGATTTTCCTCTGACATAAACTCTTTAGGTAGAAATGTCCAACAGGGAGCTGGAGCCGTGGGATTGAAGTGCAGATGAGAGATTTAAGACCAACAATATGTATTTGGAAGTCATCTGCCCAGAAGCATTTGCTTACAATCACTCAAGTGGTTGAATTCTCTGAATAAAAGTAAAAGAAAAGGCTAAAGGATTGAACCTGAGAGAATGTCTGTTGGGGGGAAATGGGAGGAAGAGGAGCCAGTGAAGAGACAGAGGGAGTGTAATTAAAGAGGAAGAGGGAGAGAGGCAGGGCAGTACAATGACATGCAGACTCAGGAGGAGAATGTTTTAAGAGGCAGAAGAAATGTGTGACCCCACTTTTCTCAAGTGGTCTGGGAAGTCAAGGGCTGGCTGGGCAAAAGCCTTTGGACCTGCCACTGAATTAAGGGCTCTGTGTCTAGGTACCTTTATTATAGAGGAAATAAGTGGGCAAGTGGTATGGGGTAAATGTCTGGTAAGGCAGTGGAGTCAGGCCTTGCCCTCTTAACCTGGTGAGTAAGCATGCCCCCCTTTTGCAATACTGTACATAGGAGTATAATGGGGAAAATTATATGTCCATCCTATTGATCTGATTTCAGAGATGTCTTATTTTCATTTATGACTGGTTAACAACGGCAAAAAACCCTATACTCACAAAGTACTTTCCCATCTATGATCTCATTTGATCCAGATAACCATTGTGTGAGGGAAATGTTACGATTTTCTCCATTTTACAGATGGGAAAACGAAGGCTTAAAGAGTTTGAAGTAATTTGCCCTTGGTCAGAAAACCAAATAATAAGTGACAAAGCTATGATGTACTTATACCATGTCATGTCACCTCTTGAAACCTAAAGGTGCATCTTTGTCCATGGTAAACTCTTGCTTGCCCTCAAGACCCAGATGAAACGCAGTCTTCTAATCTGAAGCTAAAAATGTTTGTTGAATGAATAAATGAGTTAGTGAGTGGATGGATGAATGGGTTTGTGATTTAACTTGCTCAAGGTTATGGAATAAGTTAGTGGCAACGACCTTTCAGATGGCCTTTTCTTTTTAAGTTGTCCCATAGATTGTCATTGCTTCAGCAATCTTGAACTACTTATAGATTCCTGTATTCATTTTCTTTTGAATAATGCCCTGACAAATTGCCACAAAATTAGTGGTTTAAAACCTTGAAACACAGATTTATTATCTTACGGATTTATAGGTCAGAAGACAGGTCTCATTGGGCTAAAATCAAGGTGTTGGCAAGGCTACTTTCCTTCCTGGATGCTCTAGGGAAGAATCTGTTCCCTTCCTTTTCCAGTTTCTAGAAACACTGCATTCCATGGCTCATGGTTCCCTTCCATTATCTGCAGAGCTGGCAGTGGTGGGTCGAATTCTTATATCTTACCTCTCCCACACGAGCCTTCTGTCTCTTCTACTTTTAAAGACCTGTGTGATTAGATTGGGCCCACTTAGATAATTCAGGTTAATCTTCCCATCTCAGGGTCCTTAACCTTAATCTTGTCAAGGTCCCATTTTCTATGTAAGGTAACATAATCACAGGTTCTGAGGATTGGGGCATGGACATCCTTGGGGATCATTATTTTGCTTACTACAACCCTTAAATTATGCCATGCTATTTCAGGTTCTGTCTTCTCCTTTACTGTGCTGCTTGTGTGAGTCCTGTCTTCTTGAATCATTGTCAAGACTCAGGACAAGAATTGCTTCTTTTCATGGTGTTCTGTGGCTGTTTTGTCAGCTGAATTGACTCCTCTGTCCTTTGACCCTCCCTGGAGTACCCCTTCAATACTATCTTAGGATCCTGGACCTACCTGTAACACTTTTGTGTATTTTGTTTTGTTTGGGTGTCTTCTCTATGCTTAGACCTACCTGGAGCTCCTTGGGTACAGGATTGTCTTGCTCAACATTCTATCCCAGTGTCTAGCACAAGGCCTGGTACATACTTTGTATTTGGTAATGTTTGTCAGATGAGCAAAAGACTGCTACCTGCAGGGAATTCATCTTATCAGTGTGCTGGGATGCAGAAACCCTCTGCCCTTAAACCTAGGGGACTTGACTTAGATCATAAGACCAGCCAGTGGCACTGCTTGCTTTAAAACATAAACCTCATGGAGCAGATAATGACTTTGCAGATCATTAACTTCCTTGATGTAGCTACTGACCAACTTGTGACCTTGGGGAAAGGTCACAGAGCCTCATATTTTTTCATCTCAGTCAGCTAGAGGTAGGACTGTATGATCCAGGAGCACAAGTACAGGGTTAAAGCATGAGCTCTGGAGCACTGCCTACATTGGCGACCTGGTCCTATTTCTTACTTGCCATGTCCTGCAAGTCACTGAATTTCCAGGTCCTTGGGTTCTTTACCTGTAAAATGGGGAATCGTAACAGCCCCTACCTGTTCCGAGGCTTAAACGAGTTAAGGTAGGTAGAGCATTTAGCACAGTGGCTAACTGTTGTTATTGTTAGCATGAAATTCCCTCTCTGATCTAAAATTTATCATTTTGTCTTGCTTTTGTTTTTTTTGTTTTTTTGTTTTTTCTAGAAGAGGATTTCCTAGACATCCCCTCTTTTTCTCTTTTCCTGCCCCAGACCAACTGCCTTTCCTGCTATCACCTGCTCGCAGACAGATCTTGCATTCTCCTGGGCTCCCTTACAGTACTGCCCTTCCTGGGAGGACTTCACTGGTTTCGCAGCATCTCCTGACCAGTCTGGGTAGAGGTCCTGTGGGGCATCTGTGAGGTGACCCCACTACCCTGGCCTGAGAGGTGAAGCCTTCTGCCCTTTGGCCATCTCTCAAGACCTGTGCTCTTCTGATTGGGGAACAGCAAGAAGTTGAACAGCATTATCTCAGGAGAGCTTTACTGAGCACTCCCTGCAAGCCAGTCCCAGGGAATTAGGCGTTAAGTGTGTAGGCTCTGGATGGAGTCAGGCTGTGTGTGTTCAGATCCTGGCTTAACACTTAGTAGCTGTGAAATGTTGGGCAGGTTACTTTGCCGAGCTTCATTTTCTCATTTGTAAAGGGAGATATAATAATAGTATTTAATTCACTGTTTAGTTATAAAAATTAAATGGGATAATTCACATACAATCTGGAGTAGTAAGCAGGAAGAATTCTTAACAATGAATTAGATACTTTTCATTTTCCCAGCGCCTTTGGATTCAGTTCTTTTTAGTATAGTTCCATTATTTTGTTTGCAGTTGTGTGATTTTCCCAATCAACTGCATCCATATTCAAATGTTAGTGCAAAAGCAGTTTGAAAGCCAAATGTAAATGGTTTTTATTTAACTATTTGATTCAGTTCAGCAAACATTTATTGATTGTTCTGTGCTAGGCACCACCAGGAACTAGGACTATAACTTGGGAGTAAGGTATGGGGTTCTGCCCTCAAGACGTTTATAGTTTAGAGGGTCAGGTGGGCATTTAAACATTCTAGGCAGAGGGAACAGTGTGAGCTAAGGCACAGAAATGTAAGAAGTCCAGACAGCCTGACCTGAAACAAGGGCCTGCAAGTTGCTCTCCATGACTAGAACTTAGTCCATGAAGGCAAAGGGGCAGAAGGGCTGGGGGTGACCGGAGGGAGGAAAGGAGGTAACAAGGTGAGAGGTAAGCCCAAAGAGCTTCCAGGTTATTGAGAGCTTGAATGTTATACTTAGGAATTAATTTGAGGGCAGTGGAGAGAGCCCTTGAAGGGCTTTTGCTAAGGGGGGTAATGAGATCAAATTGTGTTTTTGAAGATTTATTTATTTGAGAGAGAGAGAGAGAGTCGGGGGAGGGGCAGAGGGAGAGAATCTTCAAGCAGACTCCCCGCTGAGCATGGAGCCTGACGCCAGCTCAATCTCAGGGCCCTGGGATCATGACCTGAGCCAAAACCAAGAGGCAGATGCTTAACTACTGAGCCACACAGGCATGCCTCAAATTGTGGTTTTCAAAGGTTATTTTGACTTGAGTAATAAGGATGAGTTGGAGAAGGCTGGACTGGCGATGAAGATTGGTTAGTACGTCTCTGCAGTAAACCTGCAGAGAGGTGGTGAGGACCTGAATTAGGGTAGCAGTGAGGAGGAGAGGGAGGTGAGGAGGAAAAGGGAAAGATATAAAAAATGTTAAAGAGCCTGAAATGATGGGTGAATGGTGGTGCCACTGTGTGACATGAAGTACAGGAGGAGAGACTGAGGGGGAAAATAATGAGTTCCATTCCCCATTTTAGAAGTGTTGAGTTACTTAATCATAGGAAACAAACTGAGGGTTGCTTCAGATTGGGGGATGGGGTAACTGGGTGATGGGCATTCAGGAGGGCACGTGATGTAATGAGCACTGTGTGTTATATACAACTGATGAATCACTGAACTCTACTTCTGAAACAATATACTATATGTTAATTAATTGAATTTAAATAAATTTTTAAAAAAGCGTTGAGGTACTTGCAAAAGAAGCAGGTGGAGGTGTCCACTAGGGGACTGGATGTTTGGGTCTTGTGCTCAGTGAGAGCCTTTGGGCTAGAGATATGTATTTAGGAGTCATCTGCTTGCAGATGGTAGTTGGACCACAGGAATGGGTAAGATTACTCAGGGAGAGCAGGTGGAGAAAGAAGAGAAGAGGCCAAGGACAATGCCCCCCAGCTCAGGTTCACCAATAATTAAAGGTTAGGTAAGACATATGCAGCCAGCAGAAGAGAGAGAAAGAACAGTAACAGGTGGTGTCCCAAAAAGCGGTGGAAGAGAGTATTTCGGAAGACAAAGCAGCATCAGAGGTCACAGAGGGAACAAGTAACATCAGGGTGGAGAAGATCCACTGGATTTGACAGCAGAAGGACTCTGTTGGAGGGACTTCCGCATCTTCATTTCTCACATATAAGGCTGGATCAACAGTGTCTTCTTGGAGAGAGAAAAGGATAAGAAGGGGAACGCATGGAAGGGAAGGATCTGTATTTGGAAAAATCTGAATGCACCTCTGTTACAGCACAGCCCGTGCTGTTAGGATTGCTTACAGGTTGAGCCATTCCATGCGACGGAGCTGAGCTGCACAGATGCGTGGAGTCCTACTACTCAGAGGAGACCCCGGTTAATAATTTCATTATAAATTCTTTAGACTTTTCTCTCTGCATATAAACAAGTATATGTGCTTATATGTATACACAAATATAATTTTAAAAGTAAATATTGGCTCATTCTGTGCGTGCTCTTTGGAGAACCTGAATAAAGTAATCATCTTTCCATGTTACTACATGTAGAGCTGTTCCAGTCTTTTATGGCTGCGAAGTAGTCATTGTTCAAGTGAACTGTAATTTATTTAACCAGTTGGACACTTAATGATGGACTTTTAATTGTTTCTTGCTTTTCACTCTCACAAACAGTACTGTAAGGTATTTTTGTACACATTTCTGTGCACCCTTTGGCAGGGTGAGTATACGTCAAATCCCAGGGACTGTGTCTTACTCGAATCTCTTTGTACTAATCTTTCTATCTTACGGTACATTTTCACCTTTCATCTGCATTTCCTCCTATACTTTGGTAAAAAGATGTTATTCTTCATATGGGTCTCTGATTCCACCAACATTTACTGCATACCCACTCTCCCGAGCCCTACCTCCTGCCACTGTGTTCTCTGCTGGAGAGACAAAGATGAACATATCACAGCTCTTGCCCTCCAGCTCTCTTTGGTGGGCAAGAGAGGTAGCTGATCAGATAATTACAACTAATTATAACAACTGTTGTAAGGGACAGAAGCACAGGGTGCTGAGGAAGCACAGAGGAGGAGGAGGAGAGGCACCGACCCAAGACAGGGGCTATTAAGGAGGACTCGCTAGAGTAGGGGACTCCTAGACTGAGTCTTAAAGGCAGAATGGAAACTAACCAGATAAAAAGGGAAGCAAGGGTGTTCTAGGCAGACAGAAGGTTCACTGGAAAGTAGGTGGGAGGGGACAGATTGTGAAGGGACTTGTGTGATAAGATACGAGTTTGGGTACAGCACTGAAAGATTTACATGGAGGCGTGAAATGGTCAGATTTATGTTTTAGAAAAAATATCTCTAAAACAGGAAATAAGTTTTTTTTTCAAAGATTTTATTTATTTATTTGAGAGAGAGAATGAGAGAGAGAGAGAGAGAGAGAGAGAGAGCATGAGAGGGGAGAGGGTCAGAGGGAGAAGCAGACTCCCCGCTGAGCAGGGAGCCCAATGTGGGACTCGATCCCGGGACTCCAGGATCATGACCCGAGCCGAAGGCAGTCGCTCAACCCACTGAGCCACCCAGGTGCCCGGAAATAATTAAGTTCTAAAAAGGCCACGCTGGCTGCACTGTGGGAGATGCCATTAAAGGGTTCCAGACTTAGGCAGAGAGGCCAGTCAGGGCTGTTGGGAGTGAACTGGAGGCAACATGCCCAAATGTTACTTAACATTAACATACATGTTGATGTATTGTTACGGGGTTTATGGTTTTTACTCACGTAAGCAGGACTTTTCCCTACTGTATTCAGACTGGTTATTGCAGACATAAGAAAGCTATTGATTTTTTTTTTAAATATATCTAATACTTCTCTCCTTTTTAAGTTCTTAATTCTAAGTGTTGAGTTGATTTCTTGGGCGTTTCTATGTAGTTGTCTCTGTCTGGGTACGTCTGCGTATTGGTGTGTTTGGTCCTTTTCCTCTTTTTCCATTTTTATTATGCAAATCTGAAACCTACATAAAAATAAAGAAAATAATAGAACACACCCCCATATGCTTCACCCGGATTCA
The DNA here is from genome assembly GCF_003265705.2 of Callorhinus ursinus. Classification (NCBI taxonomy): domain Eukaryota; kingdom Metazoa; phylum Chordata; class Mammalia; order Carnivora; family Otariidae; genus Callorhinus; species Callorhinus ursinus. The sequence goes on along the minus strand of NW_027397071.1, from coordinate 58,487,317 downwards.
GTAGCTATTAAGATTTGGTCCCACTTACTTTACCATTTCCAGTTTTGTGTTTTTGTGCTGTTGCTTAAGTATTTTAAAGCAGAATCCCAGACCTTATTCTTTCAGCTCTGCATACTTCAGTATGCATCTCCAAAAATACAGGTATTTTCTTACATAACAGTGCCATTATCATTCTTAACAAACAGTAATTTCTTGGTATAATTTAATATCTAGTGTAAATTCATATTCCTTGTGTATCTCAAAATCTCTTTTAATGGTTGATTTGTTGCAGTGAGGATTGGAATCACACATCGCATTTGGTAGCTTGAACTCCAAAGACTCTTAATCTATAGCGGTCCATAACCTTACTCCCTTAAAAAAAAAAAAAGCCATCAACAAATGAATAAACAAATGAAAAACAGAATCAGATCTGTAAACACAAGAGTATAAACTGAGGGCTGCCAGAGGGAAGGGGAGTGGGGGCTGGGCAAAATGGGTGAAGGGAAGAGGGGGATACAGGCTTCCATTATGGAAGGAATAAGTCACAGAAATAAAAGACACAGCAGAAGGAGTATAGTGAATGGGATTGTCATAGTGTTGTATGGTGACAGATGGTAGCTACACTTGTGAGCATAGCATAATGTAAAAACTTGTCGAATCACTGTTATACACCTGAAACTGATGTAACATTGTGTGTCAGCTACACTCAGATAAAAACTTAAGTATAAAATAAATTTTTTTAAAAAATGCCAATGACTATTGAAGAAATCAGGTCTGTGGTCCTACAGAATGTCTCACATTCTGGCTGTGTCTTTTTCCTCATGTTATAATTTAACTCATTCCTCTGTCTCATATTTTCTACAAACCAGAGGTTAGCTTTGAATGGTTGGATTCTGGTTCCTCGTTTTCTCTGGGAGGAGGATTGCAAGACTATGCATAGGTAGGGCTGTGAAGTGCCACCTCTTTCTGAGAGTACCATGCTTACGGGTGCTAAGATTTATGAGTGGTTCAGGTGATGACAGCTCATCCCTCCATTATAAATTTCTCCATCAACCTTTCATTGAATGAGTTCATCCCCTGATGCTTGTCACCCAAATGAATTATTTCATCATGGGCTATGAAATGTTTAAAAATTCTGTCAATCTTTTCACACTTATTAGCTGAGTAAAGAACATTCCCTCAATTAAGTAGGGCTATTTGGTTGTTCTGAAATATAATATGTACCAAAAAGACAAGATAAATGCTTAATTCATTTTCTCTTATTGCAATTTTTGAACGAAGGAGTTGGTACTTTAATTGTTCCATTTTAAGTATCTATTGATCATACTTCTGTTTTATGACTTATTGCATTGGCTAGTCCAGTGATTCTCCTGCTATGGTTATCTGGTTTTCTCAGCCTTTGAGAAATGGGTCTTCATTTGCACAAGAGCCTTTACCTTTATATTCTTAGGTATGTGAATGACTTTCTACATACCACACGTCAGCCTGTCTAGTCCTGTACTTTTCAAAAGAAAACAGAACCACCTTTCCCTTGGTTTCTCCTTTCTTCTTCCAGGTCACACTGTGAACAAGATGCGTCAGCACTCAGATCCAGAAGTGGCTTGTCTTGCCAGAGAAGTTTACACTGAGTGGAGAACTTTCATTGAAAAACATTTAGACAGACCTTCTATTGAAGTGCGAAGTGACCCCAAAACTGAAACATTCAGGAAAAATGCCCAGAAGTTACTCTCAGAAGCCTTGGAATTAGAGGTAATGTCCTGGTTGGAGTGTGATTCTCTCAGTCAAATGAGCCTCACATTTTCATAAATCTTCCGTAGTCTTAGTGCTCTAGCTTTATTCTAACTGGGTTTTCTTTAAGCATTTGTAAGTATTCTGGGAGATAGTATTATAGAAAGATTGCAGGCTTTGGAGCAAGACCTGGATTAAAACCCTGGCTCTAGTATGTACTGGTTTTGTCACTTTAGGTAAATCCCTGAACATTTCTGAGACTTGTTTTTTTTATCTGTAAAATGAGTATTATAATTCCTACCACCTGTAATTATTGGAAAGATTAAATGAAACAGTTATACAAAGGAATAGTAGAGTATGTGGTGATTAGAAGTGACTTAATGAGTGTGGTTCTTTCCTGTTTAAAATTCTTCCCCTTCCCACCGAAACAAAACTTCTGGCCTGGATTGTGCTATGGCATATCAGTGGCAAAATAAGTAGGTGTCTGTTGGAAAGACTCTACTCCCCCATTTTTTGTCAGTGCTCATACCTTTAGTTCCAAGACGCATAATCAGTTGGCTAGACATAATCTCTATCGTCTTCACAGCTCACAGTTCACATTAGTGGTTTGAGGTACATGTGCTAGAAGAAGGATTTTTGCTCATTAACAATGATATTAATCATCATAAACAAATCTTATAGGTCAGTTAATATTCTAGAAAAATCAGACATAACATCCATAGTTTTTCCTCTTCAGGTATCCCTATTAAAGTATCCTTAAAAAATAATTTAATATTATTAACAAAAGAAACAATTTCAAAAGTCTAGGTTTAAGTGCTAGAACTGTCACTGCATTCTCTGAAAAAATATTTTAACCTTTCTGTCTCAATTAGGCATCTACACAAGAAAGGTAAATGGACTTATGGTATGTTATTTACTTTTTAAAAATAAAATTTTGGGTTTTTTTAATACAAACTTATGCTAGAAAATGAGAAAATATAGAAAGAAAAAGCAAAATCACCATTGAACCTACTGCTAGACATAATCTTGTTAACATTTTGGTGCATTTTCCTGTTTGTTAAATTATTACAGCTCTTTAAATGAATATTGGGCAAGTTAATGATTATACCATATTTATTAAGAGCTAATCATATGCCATATGTTCCATAAGATGCTTTTATTGATCATTTAAATAACTGCAGAAAATTGACAACTATTTACATTTGTGTTTTTTCATCTTGATCAATATCAGGGTCATTTTGTATATCCTTTTCTATGTGTATTTATTTTTCATATTTGTAATTTTAATGTCTGTTTGATAGTTCAGTGAATTAATATGTTGTAGGTTGGTTAACTTTTCCTAAAGGAAGCTTTAACATGACTCTTAAACCCTTGGAAGAAAGAAAAAAACGTAAGGATTGTAAGCCTAATTTTCCAGAGTATCGACTAGCCAACAAGATTTGCTATTTAATATTTTACATAAAGTTTATTTTTAAAATAAGCCAAAATTATTGCAGAAATACGGAGTGTGGGTATATAACATGTAGTTAATGTGATGGTAAATACCAGTTCCCCGTGGCATCTTTTTAAGTAAACGATAATAACGAAGCTATGCTTGTAAGGATTAATGAGCAGTTTGCCTGCTATATTAAACTCCATAATAATTATCCTTTTAGTTTATCCATTAATTATCCTTTAAATGGCACATCAAGTGGTAAGCACTCAAGTGTTACAAAGCAAAGTTAAAAAAGTGATACATTCGTTAGTGCTTTCCAGTGTAATTGGAAAAAATGTCAGATTAAGCATAGTTGAATGGTTTCGTTTCCAAAGAATACATTTTTAAAATAAAAATGTGCATCTTACCACCTTCCTTGACCAAAAAAAAAAAAAAAAAAATCAATCTGTTTTCCTTGCATAAACAGCATTTGACAGGACTTTTATCAGTTTGGTACGTCAGGGAATATAAATATAAACACTTTTATATAAGGTTAACTCCTAGCACCTATCATCATCTGAAACATTTCCATATTAGGGTAAATCAGTGCACCATCTCATCCAGTATCTGGTCTTTGACAGTAACCAACGTTGAGTGCATTCAAATCAGACCTCAGATCTCCAGAAATGTACTTTATCAGGCAGGAGTAAACCACTGGGTAAGTTACAGGCCCAATGACTAAAAAGCCTTTACAGTTTAATCCTAGCATGTGTTTTTGCAAATTCACGCATTATATTTCTGTGGGAAAAAATGTTTCCGTGCTATTTGTTGTGATCATATCCTTTGGTAGTAAAAGCCACAGATGAAGAATATACACACACAGCCAAAAGGTGTGTCTCTTTATTACTCTATGCAGGTCTTGCTTTCTAGATGTATGAATTGTTTCCTTGTTCTTGGAATAATGGGATAGATGAATAAAAACTCCACTTTTGAGACCCATGCTCCATTCCCCTTTACTTTTTCTCCCTTCCGGATCTTCTTTGTTCTTCCCTGTCCTTTAGATCTTTCCTCATATGAACGTCCCCTGTGGTGTCATTCTCTTACTTCCCCTTCCTCATTATCCACTCTCCTTCCTACCTCATGGCCTGTGATCATTTTCCTATTATGTCATTAAAAAAAAATGAACCTAGTTCTCAAAGTTAGCCTGTATCATTAAGAGTTATGAAACACTGGCTGGTTGGCCCAGTTGGTTGTCAGATGGTGCTAATGAGATCCAGGTCAGGGGTATGTCCCCATATGGGACTGTTAGTTTTCTCTTTGTTTAATGGCCTCAGACTGCACCTCTGGCTTTGACCAGCTCTATCATAAATGTATTCAAGTGGTCAAAAAGGAGTGTGGGTAGATGTGTACAAATCCAGTCATGCTATTGGAAAACTCATACAAAGTTTGCTTCCAGTGGATATTCAATTCAACAAATGTTTAGTACTACTACTGCTGGTGCTGGGGAGAATATAAACATAAATGAGGCGCATTCCCTCGGCTTAAGAAGGCTTACTGTCTCCTGGCTGAGAGCCTGTGAATGACTAACTAAATATAAGGCAGGATGAAAATATGTCTGAAATAGTGGTACTAGCAAGTGGTACAGACACACAAAGGACAGAACAGTGAGATCTGCTGAGGGAATCTGGGAAGGTTTCACGGAAGAGATGACAGTTGACTTGGCCTTTGTTAATGGGTAGGATGTTCCAAGCCAGAAAATACATATTAAAATAGAAACATTATATTTCAGATCTTACCTGTGTTATGTGTAGAATGTTACCAAAAGAGCTGGAAAGCAGGGAGGTATACATAGGGAAGAAGGATACTCATTTAACAAATAACTTACTGAGGGGCGCCTGGGTGGCTCAGTCGGTTAAGCGACTGCCTTCGGCTCAGGTCATGATCCTGGAGTCCCGGGATCGAGTCCCGCATCGGGCTCCCTGCTCAGCGGGGAGTCTGTTTCTCCCTCTGACCCTCCCCCCTCTCATGTGCTCTCTCTCTCTCAAGTAAATAAATAAAATCTTTAAAAAAATAAAAAAATAAAAATAAATAAAAAAAAACTTACTGAGCACTTGCTTTGTGCCTGTACCAATGCTAGGCATTGGGAATTGGAAATGAATCCAACATGGTGACAGCCCTCGAGGGGCTCCAGTCTTCTGAGGGAGATCAGTGAATAGTCACAGTACGATGTGGGAAGCTCTGCACTTGAGGTAAACACATGAAGAAGACCTTACCTTGCTTTTAAAGAACTTAGAGATGTGGCAGACATCACTAATCGATTATGGCACCATTTCCCACTGGGTCCAGAATCCTTGAGGAAAGCTAGCTCTAGGTGGTCATGTTTTATATCTTCCCCAGCTACCACTGGTTCGTCCACAATTGGACAACTGAATAACATACAGCTAACTTACAGGTACAAATAGATAAGCAAGGCCGATCAGATGCTCTGTCCCTGAGAAGTGTGAACTAGGAAATAGCAAGGAAACAACAGTGGGAGTGTTGAAGCAGAGGGGGTGTTGGAGGAGTTGTGAGGGAGCAGAAGCTGGCTAAAGATGGGTAGCACCGGGGTAAAGAATAAGGCTGTTAGAATTGGCAGTGAGTAAGGCAGATGGAGAGGAGCAAGAGCGTGTGAGAAAGAGACCAGGCAGATCTCGAGACCCACAAGAGAAAGGATGTGGTCCCTAAATAAATCCCTAGGTTTCTTGTTCCTGTTCATTCCAATGTTTCCCATTCCTGCTCCCATTCCCACTCCTGTGGATGTATCTCACAGCAAAACCTCTTTTTCTCAAGGTCTCAGTGCGACTCTGGTCCTTTCACCCAGAAGGACTAACCTGAATCACCAGGTTGGGACCCATTGGAAGGGACTCAACCTGGATGGGTTTGAAATATCCAAAGGCAGCTAGAAGACAGACACTCCTCACTTTGATGAATTATTTTCCCTTATGACTTACATTTTAATACCACTGATGTTTCTCCTCATTGTGATTGGCCTTCCTTTAACAAGAGGCATACATGAGAATTGTTAGGTACTTGCTTCCTTTGCCCATCACATCACTGGTGCAGCACCCACCCCCCTGCCCCACGGCTATCTGCATATGTGCCATCTTCTCTCTTGACTGTGAGTTTCCGGAGGGCAGGGGTCAGGTCTTTTCTGCTCAGGGTCTCCAATACCCGCATCAGGCCAGACTCAGAGTAGCCACTCAGTAGCTATTTGCTGAATGAGGTATGGATGATAATTCAGTTATGTGAATTCCAAGGCTTTCTCAAAGTTCTTTTTACATACAGACTACAGTTTGACGGAATTGCCATGACGTATTTTTGCAAATGCACACATACCCTTCTCCCCCCACAACCACTGTCCTCAAAAAAAAAAAAAAAAAAGTGAAGACTTCCTCTTGTCTGTTACATTCAGTGTATCTGAACAGTCAGTGACTGACCATCCTCCCCCTGGGATGAGGGGCCTCTCTGGCAGCATTGCTGGACGGTGGGCCGACAGCTAGCCACCCTTCCTGCCTCCTACTAAAGTAGTCTGGTACCAGGGTTGCCTCAGGTTGGGGGGGCTACTTTGGTGCCTACCCAGGAGTCCATGAAAAGCTCGAGGAATCTGGGTTCTGAAGAACCATGGTGCCAAGTGCACTTCTCCAGCACGAGCCTCGGAGATGGTCGGTCATCAGGATCACAGACTTCCCTGAACATCTTTTGTCTGCTACACATAGGCAGATGTCTGGGCCTAGATAGTCCTTCTCCCTGTCATTGTCTTTCTCTCTCTCAGTCCTGTTCTATATTCTGCCCGGTCCTTCATTCTTCCAAGTTCCTTTTTCTATTTGTTTTGGTCTGTTGGTCTTATGTGAGGACATTTTATCAAATATCGGGCGTTCCTTTTTTCTTTTTGGTACACTTTTTCTTAAACTTTTCTTTTAAATAGAAGTATAGTACATATGTAGCAAAGTGCACAGAAGATATACATAGAGCTCAGTGAATTTCTCACCAAGCAAACGCCCTTCACCTGGCCAGAGAGGTCTCGGATCAAACATCATTCCCTCCTGCAGCCAGGTGCTGCCCTCCTGGGATGGGGCACTATGCCATAGCTCTGTACCCCAGCACTTATTCCTGTCCCCTTTCCTAGTACCCAGTACATTTAGAATCCTGTTCTCTACCTTTCTCCAGCGGGGTTGTACTCTCCATGGAGTCAAGGACTGTCGGCCTTGTTCACTGCTTTTTCCTCAGCCCACGCACAGCGCCTGGCACATAGTAAGTGCTGAATAAGTATTTGAATGAGTGGCGTGGTAAGGAGGGAAGGGAAAAAAGCAAGTGAAAAAGAGAAATTTGTTTCCTGTTTTCAAGGAACTCACTATCAGGGAAGACAAACACAGAAAATAGATCACTCTAATATATTGTGAAAATGTTTAAGGGAAGCTTAGGACATTGTGGCCACCCAAGGAAGAATTTTCAGTTCTTTGAGCTAGGATTTGCTTTTTTTGCTTTTTCGTTTTTAGCTCAGCTTTGACGTGCAAATAGGAATATGTTTCCTGGGAAAAGTGGACCTTGCTGAGGGAGCATGTACGTGGGCAGCGGCCCAGCGGTATGTCAGAGTACCTTCACTTGCTCAGGCTGGGCTGTGGTCAGGACTGGCAAGACAAGTAGTGGGAGATGGGCCTGGAAAGGAGGGTAGTGAGGGGGGCCTGCCTGACGAGGAGCGCAGTCTGGCCTGGATCCTGACCGTGCGCAAAAGACCTAGACCTGTGCTGCTTTGATGAGGTCTGTGACTTGAGGAGGGCTTGGGCCTGAGCCGGACCACCCCAGAACTGCTGCAGGTCCCATCCCACAGGCCTGCTCTGCTCAGCTGGCCCTGCGGAGGTCTTTTGAGACTCAACTGGTCTCTCCGAATGTAAGGGGTCAGTTAGTACAATGAAAGGAGAGGAACATGAACTTTGGGGTCCGGGGCGCCAGGTCAGAGTCTTAGTTGGAAGACCTTGAACCTTTCTTTACCCTTGAACCTATTTCCTCATCTAGAAAATGAGGTAACAGGAGTTGTGAGCATTAAATATGAAAAGTGATTTATAAGCTGCTCTACACACACACCAAGACCCAAACCCTGTGTGTCTGAAATGCTGTAAGGGGTTAAAAGGCACTCTAAAAACCAAAAAAAGTATAAACTGTTACACTGATTTATTACCCTTGGTCTTGGTTTCCTGGTTGGTAAAGTACAGGGCCCAGTACCCGTTGCTTAGTTCAGGCCAGTTTCCTGTTATAATGGCAAATATTACCACCCGGCAGGGGTTGTGAATGAGGTCCCTGTCACAAAGCACATGGCCTTGTTCCTTAATTGCTAGGGTGGAATTAATTTGCTCTTCCTGTTTCTCTTGTGACAGGAAGTAGATGTCCTTGAATTTCAGTTGATTAATGGAGGCCTCTGAGCGGAGTGCTCCAGCCTCTCTTGCTTTTAATCCTTATGCAATGCAAGGCCCTAATTTGATAATTTTGCTGTTTTTTAGATGGATCACCTACTGGTTGAAAATATTGAGCGGGAAACGTTTCATCTCTGTTCCCGCCTCATTAACGGGCCATACCGGCGGACGGTGAGAGCCCTGGTCTTCACATTAAAGCATCGAGCTGAAATCCGGGCTCAGGTGAAGAACGGCTCACTGCCAGTCGGCACGTTTGTACAGAACCACAAAAAATGACGCGAGGATGGGTCCAGCACTGGGCTGGGCAGAAAGCAAAATGGGCCCGTCTCTCTGCCATTCAAAGACTCTTTTGAGTTTGGGTGACGGCTGCCGCTGGTGGTGCCGAGTTTTCCCCTGGCGCCATTCCCTCAGACAGAGGATGTGGGGAGCCCTGGGAGCCGGGCCTGCGGGAGAGGCTGCATCAGCTGTAGTGCGCTCGTGTGCCGCACGGGACAAGGCTGCTGGCACTAGGAAGCGTGGCACGGTTGCCGTCACCCAGCCCGGTGAAAGGGTGACGGATTTCACTGGGAGTGTGCCAAGGACACCTCTGAACATCCCCATGTCAGGCAGATGAAGTGACTGCTTGATTTCGCCACCCTGCAGGTAACTGAAACTCAATTACCACTGCTGCTCGCTCAGTCCCGTCCCCCTGAGTTTAGACAGCTCCGGTGCCTGTCAGAACTCCCCTGTCTGTTCTCTTTGCTCTACCCCAGGGGTGAGCCTGCTGGAGCCAGCCAACTACCCCTTCTTTCCAGAACTCACTTATCTGAACATTGCAGCTCTCCCTGGAAGACCTTCTGCAGTGGTCTCCAGAGCCCCCATGCTGAGGCTTCTAATGAGGAGCTGGCCTGAAGCCTCCCCACACCTTGAGGTTTATTTGAATACGCTGGCTCTTGGTTTAGGGCTCTGTAGAAGATACATGATGAAATTTCTCTTGAAATGAATTACCATAGTAGAAAAACAAATATGTCTATATTCTAAAATGAAATGCCACTTACAGGCCTGCTTGAACAATTACGTAAATGGTATTTGCTCTTTAAAAGTAATAATAAACTGGGACTTTTTTTTTTCCTAAAACAAAAGGTGTGGCCTGTTCATTGAAAAGTGTTCAGGGTTGAGAAAGGGGATAGTTGGTGAAAATAATGATTGGACAAGAGTTTGAGGGCGATAGCAAGACCCAAGGAAGGCTTTTTAGGTTAGGGGAGACTAGAGCGTGTTTATAATCTGAAAAGGAGGAGCCAATAGAATGGGGGAATTAAAATAAAAAAAAAAACAGAGGGGCTAAGTTAAAAAGCAAGGACAAAAGGGAGGGGCCTAACGTCATCTGCTTTCTAAGTGTTAGATATCTTTCCTAAGATGATTTATTAGCATTGACATTGATCTTTATGTCGTGTTTTAATAATCCAGTTTACCCTTCTCATCTGTTGTATTCGTAAGTATTATTTCAGTTTTTTAGACTTCTTCATTTATTTAACACCTACTTACTGAGACCCCGAGGCTCACCAAGCAGAGTGTCTTGTTCGGTTCCCCACTGCTCATAACTATTGGAGCTAGAGTAATAATTGAGCACTTAACTATGTGCTCAGCACTGTGGGAGACATTTAAAAAATTAATAGTACTAATACCTAATTAAAGATGAGGAAGGTGAGGGTGCCTGGGTGGCTCAGATGGTTAAGCGTCTGCCTTCGTCTCAGGTCACGATCCCAGGGTCCTGGGATCAAGTCCTGCAATCAGGCTCCCTGCTCCTTGGGAGCCTGCTTCTCCCTCTGCTTCTCTCTCTCTCTCTCTCTCTCTCTCTCTCTCCCTCTCTCTCTCCCTCTGTCTCTCATGAATAAATAAATAAAATCTTAAAAAAAAAAAAAGAGGAAGGTGAGGCTCACAGAGTCACACAGATGGTGAGTGGCAGCTTTACCATTTAAAACTCGTCTATTTGACGTATACAGTCTTCCCGGTTGATTTCGTCCATTCATGCTCTTAGGCATCACGTACATGCCAATGACGCTCCAGTCTGTACCTTCAGCCTATACCTGTTCCCTGAGTTTCAGACAATGTCTCCTAGAGTTCTCGGGCATCTCAAATGTGACCTCTCTTCTTTCACTTGGTAATACTGGCACTTTAGCTAAAAACCTGGGGGTCAGCCTAGGCTTTTCATTGCCTCCCCCCGCCCCAACCCAACCAAGTCCTTATGGTTTCACTTCTCACATAGATCTAGAATCTCTTGTCTCCTCTCCATCTCTAGTACAACTTCAGGACTTTATCCTCTCTTGTCCAGATGACCATGTGGCCCCCTAACTGGTCCTTCTGCCTCCAGTCTTAACGTCGTCAAACTGACTTCTCTGTGCTAGAGACAGAGTGACATATCAAAACTGGAAAGCCCATCGTGTCACCCCCCACTCTGAGCCTTTTTACGTGTTGTTTTCTCTCTCTGGAATGCTACTGTCTACCTAATTCCCTCCCCTGTCCCTACCGTAATACCCTGTATACTGTTCTGTACATACCCACATGTTCTGTGGTTACGCTCTTGATTCTCTCCCCACTCGATTGTAACTTCCCTCAGAAATCCTGCCAAAATTCAGAAATCCTGTCTTACTCATCTGGGTACCTTCAGTCCTTAGCTGAGTGCTTGTCCCATAGCAGTACCCAGTACATATCTGTGGAATTAATGGATATCCATGTGTCTGTGCCTTTTTTGCCTCCACCCTTGTTCCCCTTATCATCTAGTATCAACACAGTAGCTGGAACAAACCTCTTAAAATGTAAAACAAATCCTAGCTTTTCTCTGCTCAAAACCTTCTAGTGCCTTCCATCTCAGAGCAAAATCCTAATCCCTTACCATGTCCTACAAGGCCCGACATGATCTAGCTCCTGGCTGCCTCTTTGACCTCATTTCCTAAAAGTCTCTCCCTTTCTCACACCTGTATGGTCCCACTGGCTCCCTTACTTCCAAACAACACACACCAGACACGTTCCTGCTTTGTGGCCTTTGCACTTAACTCTTCCCCCTATCACAGTGCTCTTTCCGTGGATATCTGCATGTTCCTGTCTTCCCTCGATTCAGGTTGCTGTTTGCCTTATCAGATAGGCCTTTGCTGACTACCCTAAATAAAACAGCCGTCCCTCCCACTCATTAGTTAATACGCTACCCTGCTTTATTTTTCTTCAGAGTATTTATTCCCCATTTGACACAGTTCATTATTTCTTCATTGCCTATCACCACCACCTCCTTTAAGAATTTAAGCTTCTTTTTTTATTTTTAAAGATTTCATTTATTTGAGAGGGAGAGAATGAGAGAGAGCACGAGAGGGAAGAGGGTCAGAGGGAGAAGCAGACTCCCCGCTGAGCAGGGAGCCCGACGCGGGACTCGATCCCGAGACTCCAGGATCATGACCCGAGCCGAAGCTCAACCAACTGAGCCACCCAGGCGCCCAAGAATTTAAGCTTCTTGATAGCAGAGTCTTTGTTTTGTTCCTGCTGTATGTCCAGCACCTAGAACAGAGCCTGGCACAAGCGAGGTCTTCATAACTATTTATTGAGTAGTTGAATGACCAGTTGTAGACATACAGAGAAGGCATCTAATCCAATCGGGGAATGCTTCCTGGAGGAGGCGATAACCTGTGTGCAGTCTGAAAGGGCAGAAATAGGTAATTGGGTGGTTGAGGTGTATGGCAAGCCCCAGAACTGTGATAGCTGGGAGGTGATTGGGATGGCTGGAGTGGAGGACATCTGCAGGAGAGTACCTGGAGATGAGGCTGGAGAGAAAGGTAAGGACCAGGACAAATCTGAAGGGTCTTGAGGACAAAGTGAAGGAGTCTGGACTGATTGCAAGCAGGAACTGGTTAGTTTCTTATTACCAGGCTGTGTGGAAGAGAAGCCTGGAGTAGGGAGAGGGACAGGAAGGAGGAAGCTTCATTTATAAACATCCAAAGAGTTCTGCTAACTTAGGAACCCAGAGTAAGTTGAAAACAAATTGCTGTCTGGCTGAAAGGCTTCAGTGGTGATAGTTAGAGAGTGAAATGATTGCAGAGATGTGCTTTGGAGATTTGGAAAACAGGCTCTGTTATTTGTGGCTGTTTTCTCCTTGATGCATGTGCAGAATTTCCATGCACGTTAATGGAGCTATTCTGAGTGCTTGCCAAAGGGAAGGAGGCTCACAGACTCCCACGTAAGCTTACCCACCCACGAAGAAGCACCTCTGAGCTCCAGCCTGTTCACAGTGAAAGGGTCAGCTCCTGATCCTGAACTGGGCTAAGAGAGGTTCCTAGGACCTCTGAGTTACCTGTAAGTCTAGGCATGAGTATGTCTTCTTGGTGTGTTCAGTTGCTAGAGGAAATTGGGAAATTAAGCACCATTAAAGTCCACTCCACTAGCTTATTGGTCCTTTCCTTGTGGTTAGATTGGAGGTTCTGGGCCCCTGGGTAGGGCCTGGGTCTTTTCATTCATTCACTGAGCAAACAAATGGTGCCCATCTGCTGTGTGCCCAGGGCTGCACTGGCCCTGGGGAAACTAACATATGAGATACAATTTCTACCCTCGGGGAGCTCTTAGTCTGGTGGGGAGACAGACACATAGGTAAATAATTATAGTATAAGATAGAAGGTATTTACTGTAGATATTTATCTAACGTGTTGAGAAACTGGGAAGAGGAATGGTTAACACCATTCTAGGGGAAGGAGAGTCTTCACAGAGAGTTAACGTTTGAACTAACTCTCAAAAGATAGGTAGGAGCTCTTCACAGAGGGAGCACTGTCAGGTGTAAAGGGCGTGGCTTGTTTCAGTAGAGGCAAGTAATGTGTGGTGGGAGTAGAAAGTTCTTAAGAATGGGGGGGAGGAAAAGTAGCCAGCACCTCGGAGGCCTTGTGCAGGAGTTGGATGTTGGCCTTCAGATGATGGGAGGCATGAGAAGTTTTTGAGGAGCTGAGGGACTTAATAAGATGTGTGTTTTACGAAGATAAAAAATGTTCCTACGTAAGCATATTTAAGAAAATTTAAAAAAAATTAAACCCAAAAATTTAAGGCAAAGGAAAGAAACACTTGAGATTCAGTCAACCAGAGATCTTCCTTTTCTTTTTTTTTCTTTTTTTTTTTGACAAATGAAGTTTAGAGTTGACCAAACGGATAGCATTAGAGAGTCCCAGGTTTTGAAAAATGGCAGGAAGCTCAGATAATGCATTTACTTTGTTCAGTGGTGAAGGAATAGGCAGCTGGCCTTTTTTCATTTATATAATATCAGGTTCTTAAACTTGTGCTTGTCAACCTTGGTTTTCTTTTGCTGCAGCCTCAGGCCCCAGAGCTTCACTCTGAGATTTGTAATGTGTTTTGGATGTGTTTATCACAGCCAGATGGGGCGGGGGCTCAGCTTGTTACTGCCCATTATTGCTATCAAAGGGAGTCCATCCAGAAAACAAGGCTTTGGGAGCTTCGATTAGGTCGGTGACACTGCCTTGGTTTCAAAAGAGAGATGGTTTGATTGGATGACATTGTGTTTTCTTTTAAATCAACCAAAATGATAAAATTGCTGTCAGGGACAGGCTTACCCATCAGCTAAGGAGCTTAGTTTCAAGATCCAAGGAGCTCAGGATGTCCAATCAAATGCTGCTTGTTCATCCTGTTAAAATGTTCATTCAGTGCATATTTGTTGAGCTCTTACGAGCCAGGTCCACGGGTCACGGGGATAAATGGGACATTGTCTCTGGCCCCAAGAAGCTCAGTCTAATGAAAGAGACAGACAAATGATTATGAATTATGGGAATTCAAAGAAAAGGAAATAAGCCAATAAACATATTAGAAGATGCTCGACCTTACTAATAAGTGGGGAATGGCAAGGATTAATGCCATCCTTGAAGACCTGAAGGATGCAGGGACGGTGATCTCATTATCTCTGTTCCACTCACCAGTCCGGTCCCTGCACAAATCAAAGGGATCCTGGAAGGTGACCATGGACTACAGCGGAATCAACCAAGTGGTAGTTCTGTTTGCAGCCACTGTGCCGCACATGGTATCTTTCCTAGAGCACATTAACGCGTCCTCAGGTACGTGGTGGGTAGCTATCGGCCTGGGGAGCATTTTTCACTGTCCTTCCCTATCAGAAAGAAAGAGTTCATATTCGCTTGCAACAACCTTGCCCCAGGGCTGTTAACCTTCCTGCCCTCCCACAACCTAGTCTGAGAAGACCTATCCTGCCTAGATACCTTGTAGAACATCAAATTGGGCCAGATGGACAATGAAGGATACGTATATTGGAAGCCTTAGCGAGACGCATCCATTGCAGAGAGTGGAAGAAGACACTAAGAAGAGTCAGAGGCCTGACAGCTGGGTGAAATTTGTAGGGACCAGTAGTCCGGGACGTTCCAGGGACGTATCCTTCAAAGGAAAAGATAGCGACTGCAGCCCCCACTCCCCCATTAAGAAGGAAGCACAAGGCCAGGGAGGAGGCCCCATTGGGTTTTGGAGGCAGCGTGTTTCACACCTGGGAATACTGCTCCGTCTCTTATACTGGGTGACACAGAAGGCTGCCAGGTTTGATGGTGGCCCAGAGAGGGAAGGGGCTCAGCAGCAGATCCAGGCTATGGTACAAGTAGCCATATGACCTGGCAGAACCCATGGTATTTGAGGTATCTGTAGTAGAAAAAGATACTTAAAGAGTTTATGACAAGGCCTAGTAGGAGACGGTATAGACCTCTGGGGTTCTAGAGCAGGGCCATGTCATCTGTAGTCAGGAATGACACACTTTTCAAAAAATAGCTTCTGACTCGCTAAGGGTTCTGGTAGAGACAGATCATCTGACTGCAGATCATCAAGTTGACCATACAGCTAAAGCTGCTCATCGTAAGTTGGATTCTATCAGATCCACCAAGTCATAAGGGCACACAAGGCCAGCAGCAATTTATCACAATAGACATGGTACAACTGGGATTGGGCACAGCAGGGCCAAAGGGCAAAAGACAGCTGCATGAGCAGGTGGCCCAGACATTTATGTCGTCCTCCATCTTTGCCCCTGTGCCTCTCCCTCAGATCACCTATGGCTGCCTGAGGAGCTCCTTTTATCCAGCGGGAGGAGAAAAAAAAAAGCCAAGCTTTGTTCACGGGTGGGTCAGCTCAGTATGTATAAGCAAGCCAAAAATAGACTGTTGCTATACTACAGGCCCCACTGCAGTGTCCTTGAAAGATGGTAGAGGGGGGAAAAAAGGTGCCTGGGTGGCTCAGTCAGTTAAGCAGCTGCCTTCAGTGCAGGTCACGATCTCAGGGTCCTGGGATCGAGCCCCACATCAGGCTCCCTGCTCAGTAGAGAGTCTGCTTCTCTCTCTCCCTCTGCTACTCCCGCCCCCGCTCCTTCTCTCTCTCAAATAAATAAAATCTTTAAAAATAAAAAAAAAAGGAAACAAGACGGTAGAGGAGGAAATCCTTCCAGTGGACAAGCTCTGATTGGTACACTCAGTCATCCACGTTTTGTGGAAAGAAAGAGGGGCCCATGGTTAGAATAGACATGGATCTGATGGGCAGTGGTGAATGGCTTGGCTGGTTAGTTAGTAGGGGTCTGGAAGGATAAGATCGGAGAATCGGGGACAAAGAGATCTGGGGTACAGGCGTGTGGATGTACTGTGAGAGTGGACAGCAAGTGTGAAGTTCATTGTATTCTGTGTTTACACCCACCAGAGAGTGTCTACCAGGGGAGAAGCACTAAACAAATACAAGTAGCCATGCTGTGTGAACCATATGATCTGGCAGAACCCATGGCTTTTGACCGTGCAGCCAAAGCTGCTCGTGGTCAGCTGGAGCCTATCAAATCCACCACATCATAAGGCCACACAATCCCTAACAAACTTCCTGTCTGCTCATCTCCATCTCACAGTCTCCTCTCCGGGGAGCTGGACCTGCAACATGGCTCTCCGAATTGTTGGTAACAACTCTTAGATCAGGTGCCAGCAAACTTTTCTATAAAGGGACACTGAGTATTTTAGGCCTGGCAGGCCACATGGCCTCTCCCAACCACTCAGCTCCGGGGCTGGAGTACAAAGGCAGCAGAGACAATACAGAAACGAACGAGTGGGTCTGTGTTCCGGTGAAACTTGACAGAAGCGTGTGGTAGGTGGCGTTTGGTCATGGCCTTGGTTGGCCGGCCCCTACTCTAGAGAAAGATTTTTACGAGTGCACAAAGTAGGCATTACAAAGATTAAATTGCAGCATGGTCTGTAATAAAATTTAAAAGTAATCTCAATTTCCATTAGAAAAGGAAAGGGTGAATAAACTGTGGTACTTACAGATTTTGGAACGCTATGCAGCAGGTTAGATAAGGATGAGTTTAGATGTCTATAACAGCACTGTCCCGATAGAAATACAGCACGAGCCAGCCACATATGTAGTTGTACATTTCCCAGGGGCCACGTGAAAAACTGTCAAGAGAAACGGATGAAATTAATCATATACTTGAGCTCTATACATTGAAGATATTATCACGTTAACATGTAATTAGCATAACAGATATTTTGCTTTCTTTTTTTGTACTAAGTTTTTGCAGTCTGGTGTTCGATAGCTGCATGTGGCTAGTGGCTACTGTATGGGACAGCGCAGATCTGTCCTGAAAATCTGCTGACGCGGAGGCAGCACTGATGCACATTGTCCAGTGAAAAAGGGAAGTTACTGAACAGTAGGTACTGGAGGAACCACTTATGTAAGGGGGAAAAACCTGCAGGAACATACTGAAGAGGATGTGTATGCGTGTGTACCCAATTTAGACAGGGGCTTTGGGTGGAGTGCTGGAGGAGGGACTCGCCCTCTCCATACCTGATTTTTTAAAATAAACTTTTTATTTGGGGCTAATTTTAGACTTACAAAAGAGTGACAAAGATAATACAGGGAGCTCCTATACGGCCCTCACCTGGTTTCCCCTGTTGTTACCATGGTGCAGTGGTGTGGGTCATTTGTCAAAATGAGAACTCCACCATTGTTACGTTACTTCGAACTACACTCCGGACTTCATTAGGCCTTCACCAGCTTTTCCACTAACATCCCTTTTCTGTTCCAGGATTCATTCTGGGATTGAACTGCATTTAGTCATTATGCCTCTCCAGTCTTCTCCTCTCTCTGACCGGTTTCCCAGTCTTCCCTTGTTTCCTATGACCTTGACAGTCTTGAGCAGGGCTGGCCAGGTATTTTGTAGAATGTTCCTAAGTCTGAGTTTGTCAGAAGAAGTCCTCCTGACTGAACTGGGGTTATGGGTCGTGGGGAAGAGTACCACGGGCGTGAGCTGCCCCTCCTGTCACAGTGCATCAGGGGCAAATGATATTCCCTGAAGTTATCGCTGGGGATGTTAACCTCCCTGGCTTGGTTAAGGTAGTGTCTGCCCAGTTGCTCCACTGTAATGTTACTTTTTCCCTTTTCATCCTCTATTCTTTGGGGGAAGTCACCAGACCCTACTCAAAGGTGGTCATGATTAAATTCCACCTCATGGTTGGAGTATCTCCTTGTATTATTTGGAATTCTTCCCTAAGGAAGATTTGTCCATTCTCTCCCATCTACCTACCTACCTACCTACCTATCAGTATGGACTCACGTATATCTATTTTATAGTTTGGGTTATAATCCAATCAGATTGTTTTTTCACAGTGAATATAGATTCATCTATTGTAATGTTTTAATGCAGAAAACATACAAACAACCATGCTGTGTGAGATACAAATTCTGTGATTGGCAAGACTTTTTCCTCCACAGCTCTTCACAACTGCCTTTGAGTAGGATAATCGTTGGCTCATTGCTGTTCAACTGGCAACTTTAGACAAGCAACTTCAACCCTCTGGGTCTCAATCCCCACATCTGAATAAGAGAGTGTATCACGAAACAGTCTCAAGGTGAAGAAGGGGATGATGTTTGTAGGTACAGGTATTTTGTTTCCTATTAAGAGACCTTAAGTCCTTAATGGCAAGGGTTATCTTCTCTTATTTATGTTGGAAAATGAGCCCAGAGCTAACGGCCCTTGAGACATCATGTAAACACCGTCCGTATTTATAGCCCCATCACACCCCCAAATAGTTTTGTCCTACCGCTTCACCTCTCTGGGTGGGATCTGGTCTTCGTCTTCTCCCACGGCCTTTTCTCCAGTGCCCGAAATCTGCCCCGGAGCCTGGTGACCTCTCTGGCCTCATGTTTACGCCTCTCATCTATCTTTACTACGGCCACGCTGACACCCTGTCCACCCCCATGAACGAAAACGCTTCACCGAGTATCTCACTCTTCTATGCCAGGCCCCGAGATGAGCGGAACTGACAGGGGCTCTGTGTCCTAGTTCGTCTTCCGGGGGGGGGCGGGGCGGGGGGGCCGAGTCATCGTCCACAGCAACCTATCCTAGAGAGGAATGGGTGGCGGGCTGTGGGAGCATCATGGAGCGAGGGCCTGACCATGCCTGTGGAGGGGCCCCGTCTGGAGAGAATCAGAAAGGCTTTGCAAAAACGCTAACTCTGGAGCCGGGCTTTGACGGGTATCTAGGAGCTTATCAGGGAGTGAGTGGGACAAGTGGTGTTCCAGGTACAAGGAAAGGTATATGCACGGCAGAGAAATGCCAAAGAACGGGGAACAATAATGTGCGTCATGTGGCCGGAGCCCAAGTGCAGAAAGACGAAGAATGGCCCCAGGTGAGAGTGGAGAATGAGGGGCGGGAATGAGTCTGTGAAGGCCCGAATTGTGGGCTGGAAATTTCTACTTGGGAGATTTTTACGATTTTTGAGATGAGGAAATACTTACGGAAAAGCAGAGGAACAGTATCAGGGGCTGAGTACTCAGGTGACTGTTAATCAGCAAATCCTGAGCACCTGTGGCACATCGGGCCCTCCCCCTTCACGTGAGCTTCAGGGCAGGGACTGGGTCTGATTCATTCCCGTGTCCCCGACAGAGTCTGGTACAGAGCAGCAGCTCGGCGTACACGCACTGAACGAGGGCGTTGGGAGACCAGGCGAGGTCCTGCTCGGGATCGCACCATGCAGGAGAGGGGCCAAGCCCGCCCTCGGCCCTGAGTTTCCCGTGGTTCTGCGGTTCGTGCTGTGTCGGTGCGTCTCTGTACGTGCCTGATGCAGAGGGCAGAGCTCCCCGAGGAAGCACTCTGGCTTGGATTGCTTCAGACCCTGAAAACGCATGGCCCGTGGGAGGTTCCCTTCAGAGGCAAGCAGCCCACGTGGCCATGGGGTTCATTATTTGAGGACAGCTCACAAGGGGAAATGCATCGGGCATTATCATGGGGGCCTCTGGCCCAGTCCTTGAGCTGATCAAATATCAGGACTTTTCAACGTTATTATTCCGGAGAGGCCGTGTGGTAGAGAATCACATCATCACCAGCCACCACATAGTGCTCTCCTGCTGCACACGAGACTGTGCTGGGTACTCTACACTCCGCCTCTTCCTCTCATTGTTGCCTCCAAAAGGTAACCTCCACCCTTATTCCTCTCTACACCCCACTGCCAGAGCCTCTGCCCTTGTCTCCTCGGGGGCGCCCTCGACCCCCCTGTAATCGGTTCTCCACCCAGCAGCCCGAGTGAACATCTAGAACAGACTTGCAGGTCATGTGACTCCTCTGCGCAAAGCCCTCGGTGGCTCCCATCACACATCCCGTACAGAGGTCTATGAGGTCCCCAAGGTCCTGGCCTCTGGCCCCGTTGCCATCTTGTCTCCTACCCCTGGTTCCAGCCACTCTGGCCTTCTGTCCCTGAAACTCATCAACTGTGGCCCTTTGTTGGGGTGTTTGCATCCACTCTTCCCTCTGCCTGGCACCCTTGGACCGCCCCGCGGCGACTCCTTGTCATGCAGGCCTTACCTCCTCAGAGAGCTCTTCCCTGACCACCCTAATTAGGCCCTGACCCCCAAGCTGTTCCCTGATACATCTTCATAGCATTTAAGCCCATCTCAACTTACTTACTTACTCTACTCATTTATTGTTTCTTTTTTCTGGTGTACTCCCACCAGAGCACACACTTCATGGGAACAGCGACCTTGTCCGTCCCTCCTCTGGGTCTCCAGTGCCTGGCGCAGGGCTCGGCCCCTAGTAGGGGCCGAGGAGGTACATGTGTGCTGAATGAGTGCCCCCCGCCACGCCTCCGAGCTGGCCCATGAGTCCCCACACAGCCAAGCAGCCCTGTCTGCGCCGCACAGGAAACCCTAATCCAGAACGTGTGGGCCAACAGATGGTGTGGAACCCAGAGCCGAGGCGCGGCTGTTATTAGTCTGAGTTGCTTTTGCTTGGAACAGGATTAGCATAAATACCATCCCGGGCAAGTGGATAAGGTAAAGCTCTGTTAGTTAACGTTCAGATTTTGTTTCCCTGTTGCAATCCAGAACCATCCTTTTGCTGGGTGAGTTCAATTCATAGCTAAAGGTGTGGTCCAGGGAGGCCAAATGGGGTGGGAGTGGGAGGGTCACACACACAGTCCTTCTTAGTCCCTTCCAGTCCCTGCTCCACACTGGCCTCTGGAGTGACCTAACCGCTAGAGTCCAACCTTAGCGCAGCAAGCAGGAAGCCTTGTCCTGGTCTGCATTGCCCCGATGAAGCCCAGGTGCCTTCTAACGATGGAGGTGAAGATGTGATCATGGTAGCTGCCACGTAACTCTCAAAGCCTCCCAGCAGCCCAACAAGGCCCGGGAGTATCGTTGTCCCCATTCGTCAAGTGAAAATCTGATGGCTCAGAGAGGTTCAGTGACCTGCCCAGGGTTGCTCAGCCAGCGAGCCACAAAGACAGGTGCCAGGCCCAGGGCTGTGGACTGATTGACAGGCATTCGAGGCCCTTCCTGAGTGGGCCAGCCTTTCTCTCAGCAAAGCTGCCATGTTCCTCCAGGTGCTCAGGTGTCAGCCTCACCTGACTCAGCAAGGAGCCCAGTCAAAGGCAGGTGGTGGCCCCAGGAAACTGCTATTCTCTGGGCGTTGGCTAAGAAGCATCACTTGCTTTAGCCTCTTCCATTTAGCTCCATCAAGAAGCATTTTGTTTTGAGGGTGGGGGGAGTCATTTTCCACAAAGAAACAGAGTTCTTAAAAACTGATTTATAATAATAATGTGTATCATAACAATAAAAGCTAACATTTATGGAATATTCTGTCAAGACTGTGTTAAGTGCTTTATGCACATTATATTGAACAGCCCCCCCCCCACCATGATTGAGAAACAAGAGATTACAAAAAGGTTCATAGTGTAAAGTAAGGCTCCTGTCTCCCCTCTCCTCTCTCAGAGCCCACACCGTGACCTGTTCCCTGGGCTTCCTGCGGGGTCTGTGAACCACTGTGAGCTCATTAATCCTTAAAGGGCTTTGAGGTGGGTATTACCGTCCTTGTATTACAAACCAGGAAACTGAAGTTCAGACACAGGAGGCCACTCACTCAAGGTCACATGGCTTTGGGTGGCAGAGCTGGGATTGCTCCCCAGACGGACTGCCTGCAAGCCCGTGTGCATTCTCACCCCGGACCACCCTGCCTCTCCCAAAGAGGAGAAAACCGTAAGTTGAGCTGAGACGTGTAGGCCAGGCAGGGCTTTGTCTCCGCATACCGGTCTTGCAACGAAGAATTCAAATTTGGGCCTCTGTAAAATGACAAATAATGACCTGTCACAGACCGTCGAGGTTATTGACCAATAGTCAGGACCTCAAGTATTCCAATCCCGAATACGCTAGTCAACAGTTCTTGCTGTATCTGGCTGTCTGGCGCCTTTGTGCCCTTAGTTTGCCCTTTGGAGGTGTCGGCTCTGACAAGCTGCTCAATATCAATCAGGTTTTGTGAGACCGAATAGAAAGAACACAACTGTGCAGGGGCGCCTGGGTGGCTCAGTGGGTTAAGTGTCTGACTCTTGATTTCAGCCCAGGTCATGATCTCAGGATCCTGGGATGGGCCCTGCATCTGCATTGGGGCTCCATGCTCAGTGGGGAGTCTGCTTTGGGATTTCTCTCCCTCTCCCTCCGCCCCTCCCCCCACTCACATTCTCTCTCTCTCTCTCAAATAAATAGATAAATCTTTTAAAAAAAAATAAAGAAAGAAAGAGAGAAAGAAAGAAAGACCCGACAGTGCAGCTGTAAACCTAGGCCCTGCCTCAACTCCCCGCCCTGGCCTGCACAGCTGGGGCGGGTCGTGCCACCGCTCCGTGTCTCGGTGTCTTGGCTTGTAAGGCAGGAATAATTACATCTCACTTCAAGGTTTGAGGATCCTCAAGTGAGGTAATAAAGGCCAAATGGCAAGTAGGAACGCCACATGCAAATGGCATTACTCTTAATAACAGGAAAAGTTGGAGTGAAGTTATAGGCTCTATGTAAAAAGCAGTTGGCTAAATTCACAGCTGCTGTCCCTTCACTTCTTTCCATCCCCAGCCCCCAATCTGCATCTGTGAAATCTTTTACAATCTACAAAATCCTTTCTGTCTGTCGCCTCGTTAATCTTTGCCCAAGCCCTGTGAGGCAGAGAGTGAGATTATCAGTTTACAGATGAGAAAGCGGAGCTTCCAGGAGGGGGAAGTGCCTTGCCCAAGGTCACAGAGCTAGTGGGAGATGGTGTGGTCCTCATACCTGGCCTGCCCTCGCCCATGTGACTGAGCCTGAGCTCCCTAGCCTGGCACCTGAGGCTCATGGGGATCTGGCCCCTGCCTCCCTCCCCGGATTCATCTCTGTCCTTGCCCCTTTATGCTCCGGTCTTTCCAAGCGTCTCATCATTCCTCAGACAGGCAGTGACCTCTCTCAGCCCTTGTCCCTTGCTTCCCTCTGCCAGGCTGCCCCGTGGATGCCTGCCCATCCTTCATGCATTCCTCCCACAGTCACCGTGACAGACGCTGACAGAGTGAATTTTCATTGTTGTTGTTGTCACTACTGTATTGATCATTTTGCAGAGTGAGTCGGCGCCCAGGCTCCAGAGCCAAGCTACGTGGGTTTAAATCCTGGCTCAGCCACTTACTAGCTGAGTGCTCATGGACAAGTTACTTGACATCTCTGTGTCATGGAGATGTGCCTTCTAGGATTACATGCAGAACAGGAAGCCCGGGCCTGGCACAGACTGAGCATTAGCTCTCATTAGCTATCACTGTTCTCATTAGCGATCATGATTATTTTCTATTATTTGTATTCACTGATGCCTATCCTCTCCCAGTCCTGGTGCTGGGCACACTGAGCTGACTCAGACACGGTGTCCGGGCTCAGAGCCCGAGCGAGGAGGGAGGCATATAAATACTCCATGACAATGCATTCATTCTGACCATGTCACCGTGTTGCTTAAATCCTCCTGTGCCCATGTTCAGGAGCAAACACCCCTCTGCAACCACCCCTTCCCTGCCAGGGGTGGCCTGGGTCCTCGTACCACCCCCCACCCCCCACACACACCCTGTTGAGTGTCTTATCCATGGGGAATGGCTTTATCTGCTCTCCCTTCTCTCCATGTTAACCCCAGAGATAGGCTGCTCCCAGAGTGCAAGGAGAGTCAGCTGCAGTACCATTTATCTCCCGGGGCTGCCTCCCCAGCTGAGATTTACAGGCTGTGCCTGTCACAGGGACCCTGCAGGCTCAATTACAGATCTGCTTCCAGGCTAGACTGGGGCAGCAAGCTGCCTGCATTTGCCAAGCGGCCCCAGGGAAGAGCCACGGGCCCTGCCAGACCTGGGACCTCGGAAACGTTGGGGCCCATTCAGCCGCCTCACTTGGGACACGTGAGGAAACAGAGGCCAGAAACGGGAAGACACACTCAAAGCTCCCTCCGGGGAAAATGGGCCCAGTGTGAAGTCTAATGCAGGCCCGCGAGTACCATCTAGGGAACTTATTTCACTGTACATGAGTATATGACTTTATTATTACCAAAATAGCTTTCTTTTTATATAACAAAAATATTTACTATGGAAACACGCTTTGAACCTTAAACCTAAAGCGAAACATTGCACTTCCAGAAACAAAGACCATATGCTGTCCACACAAACACACTAGGAATGTATTCGGTGTAGCCTAAGCATTTCCCGGCTTCACCCACCTGGGATTACAAAATGGAGTCCCGTTTTTGTCCACAGACAACAGCCCTGAGCCCCCTCCTACATAGGCAGGAAATGATCCTTCTCAAAGTGTCTTCCAGTTATTCCTGGGAATCTCCAAGAGTAGTCACAAACCCGTGTCGATTGCAGTCACGACCATCAAGTATTTGCCTGTTATTCCTCTCCGGCTGTCTCCTTCATCAATATCCTCAACTAATGAGGCCCTTAGAAGGAGTCCCATTGCTGCCACTGTGAATAGTGCCTGTTGTGGGGACAGTGTCAGGGCTTAAAAGTGCCCCTGACTGCCTTTTCTCTGGGTGTGACCACCCAGTAGGGCTGGGCCTCCTGGAAGGGACCCAGGTCCCTTGGCACCCTATCCTACTGAAAGCTTACCAGCCGACAGTCCTTGGTCAGGCCTCTGAACCTGAACTGTCTCACCAGTTACCTAGAGGTGATAAGAATGTTGTCATGAGAATCACACAAGGTCATATGTGCATGAGACCTGATATATATAGTAGGTGCTCAGTAAATGGAAGTTACCATTATTATTATTATTATTATTATTATTATTATACAGTCTGAGACTGGGTTCCCCCAGGAACAGACCCTGAAACAAGCATTTGAAACAAATAGTTTATTTGAGAGGTAATCAGAGGATGCCTCTGCAGAGGTGTTGTTAGAAAGCGAGACAAGGAAGGGAAAGAAGCAAAGCGTGTACTAGCAAGCAAGTCTCTGCTGCAAGTTTCTGCTGTAACCAGCCAGTGCTCAGTTCCACTGCGGAATTCTGGGTGATGGCGTAGAATGTGCCTCAGAGTTGTCCCAATCAAGGCGTGAGGGAGCTGGGGTACGTATCTTCACATCATTGGCTGAGAGCTGCTCGGGGGAAGTAGATGTTGTGTTCCTGACAACTTTCTTGCATGCGTGCAGGCCAGGCAGAGTGGGCTCCGAGGCCAGAGAAAATCCCCAGGGAGAGTCCCTGGGGCTGGCACTTGGAAGCTATTGGGTCGGCGTGCGCAGACATGGTGACACCAAGGAACACGGGCAGATACTCAGAACGCCTGCTACAAACACCATGTAGCGTCACTTCATCTTAAAAGAAAGATGCTAAAAGCATCTCCTTCAGGCTAGGGGAACCTGGGAGAAGGGTGGAGGCTATGTGGGTTCTCATTCCAGCTCTGTCACCTTCAAATCGACTGTGACCTTGTTCTGTGCCATCTCTGGTCCTCAGTTTCTTCTCCTGTCAGGTCGGGAGTTCAAAGCAGATGGATCTCGAGGTCCCAACCAGCTCTCAGAAGTTCCACAATTCACCTGGCTTTTTGATTTGCACCTCACAGCACCCTTTGGCAGGGGGTAAGCAGGGCTGGTGTGATTCTCCCTGTCAAGGGCCAAGGAAATTCAGACTCAGACGAGAGGAGTGGCTAGGCTGGCAGTTCTCAAAGTGCATTCTCTCCACCTGCAACCTCAGTGTCACCTGTGCACTTGTTAGAAATGCAAATTCTTGGGCCGCAGGCTAAACCTACTAAATCGGAAATTAGGGGGGTAGGGCCAAACATCCGTGCCACTTCCCGGTGATTCTACTCCTGTGCATGCTCATGTTTGAGGCTAGGCCATACAGGGAGTTAAAGGCAAAAATGGGACTAGAATCTGAGTTCCTACCTCCCAGGCTGCACATCTGTGGTTGGCATAGTGCCCTGTGCTTAATAAATAGCAAGGAAATCTGTAAGCCCCACACCCATTTCTGGTTGCTGCATCTCCAGGGGAACTTTTATGCTGTGCTGTGTCTGCTATTATTAGTTTCCGTATGGCAGTTTGGAGCCCTAGAACATGAGGGCATTAGTCAGTCCAGTGCATCCATGGTAGACGAGAAATAGTCCTAAAGGAGAGGAGCCCCTGGCCTGAGGTCCCCCAGCAAGGAAGTGAGCAAGCCAGACCCAAGGTTCTGGTGTCCCTCCTCTTACCTCAGAGCTCCGCACCACTGATGAGTGTCAGCTCTGGGCTAGTGCTAAGGTAGGGATGGGGGTCTTCTGAGCCATGTGGATGCAAGGCCAACATTCCCTCTGACACTAGGTCTCTAGTGTCCCTCAGCTTTCCCTAGATGCTTCTCCCTTCTCTGCTCTGCCTGGGGCTTATGAAAAAGCTCAACTTTGGGGAAAGGAAAGAAAACTATTTTGGAGTCTTGGAAACTCCGACATAACAGCCAGAAGTTTCTAGTTATGCCTTCCCCACCTAGCTACTTCCTAAGGCTACTTAGAACGTTTCCCCAAGGTTGGACACCTGGGTGGCTCAGTTGGTTAAGTGTCTGCCTTTGGCCCAAGTCATAATCTCTGGGTCCTGGGGTCGAGCCCTGTGTTGGACTCCCTGCTCATCAGGGAGCTCGCTTCTCCCTCTCCCTCTGCCCCTCCCGCCCATCCCACTGCTTCTGCGCTCTCTCTCTCTCTCTCAAATAAATAAATAAAATCTTAGAAAGAAAGAAGAAAGAAAGAAAGAAAGAAAGAAAGAAAGAAAGAAAGAAAGAAAGAAAGAAGAAAGAAAGAAAGAAAGAAGAAAGAAAGAAAGAAAGAAAGAAAGAAAGAAAGAAAGAAAGAAAG